>NW_023270380.1:14621150-14658172 GCF_011800145.1 Mirounga leonina | reverse complement strand
TATATTATATTATATTATATTATATTATATTATATTATATTATATTATATTATATTTACACATATATGAAGTGCTTAGAAACCTTCCTGGCACACATTTGGAACTCCAATTGTTGCTAATATATATATAAATCTGTGTGTATGTCTATATACAGATATATACATATGTTCACAATATGTAATTTCATTAAAAATTTTAGGGAAAATAGAAAAGAGAGTCTAGAAACTCTGATAGTCTGAATAGGCTGTAATAATGACCACATATATTATTATATATGCATATGTACATATAAATATACACATTTATGTGTTCTTTTATACAGAATTGTACATAAATCATTTTAGGCTTTTCCTATCAGGATCTTCAAAATTCTCCCGGCCTCTGCCCACTGCCAATTCCAAGATTGCATCTACATTTCTGGGTACTTGCTGCAATAGCATCCTACTCCAGGTACTGGATCTGCATTACTTTCCTATTACTGCAGTAGCAAGACAATCAACGCTTTGTATTTTGTTTTTTTTAAAAAAAGATTTTATTTATTTGAAAGAGAGGTAGAGAGAGCACAAGTAGGGGGAGAGGGAGAAGAAGAAGCAGACTCCCCACTGAGCAGGGAGCCCGATGTGGGACTCGATCCCAGGACCCCAAGATCATGACCTGAGCCGAAGGCAGACACTTAACCGACTGAGCCACCCAGGCATACCAACCCTTAGTGTTTTAATACATCATAAACCTACCATCCATCAGTAAATAAATAAAATCTTAAAAAAAAAAAATCTACCATCAATCAGTTCTAGGGATCAGAAGTCTAAAAAAGATTGCTTTTCCTTCTGGAGACTCTAAAGGAAAATTTTCTTCCTTGTTTCTGGCTCCCAGACGCTGCATCAATTCCTGGACTCACAGCTCTTCATCACTCTGACTTCTGTTCCATCATCCTGTCTTCTCAGCTGACTTCCTTATCTCACTTTTTTTCCCTTACAAGGGACTCTGAGATTATGTTGGGCAGATTGGGATTATCTCCTCATCTTAATTTAATCACATCGGCAAAGTCCCTTTTCCTATATAAAGTAACATATTCACAGGTTCTGGGGGAGTAAGATGTGGGCATTTTGGGGGTACCACTATTCTTTCTACTGCAACAATGATGCATAAGAGAAGAAAAAAATTTGTAGTGAAGATTCCATGCTGGATTCTGAATTTAAGAGAAGGCAAAGTTTCTCTATGATAGCCTAAAAATTAGGTCTTTAAAATACGTTCTCACACAGAAAATAGAGAAATATAGGAGAGGACTCAACAAGTGATAGAAAGCACAGGAGTCCATGGATTGTTCTAGACCTTTTCTGTCTCACAGATGACACTCTAATGCCATCTCCCAATTTCTCACCATGCTGCTAGTGATGTGAATCAAAGCTGCCATGGCCCATTATTCCAGAACATTCCCTGTTCCATGAAGTCCAGCCAACTGACTGACGGTACCCTCCTTCTCACTCACACACCATTGTGCTAGAGTTTTAGAATGACGAGATAAATAGCCAGCTGACATTTTGAGTAGATGCCTTCCTGCTCTGCCAAAACCACAAAAATTTCTCAAATCACAAAAAACTCTAGAAATCATGAGCTCATATGACCCCTCACCTCATCATCAGAGCAGTAATGCTCTTTCTCCACTCTGCCCTAGATGCTGGAAGGCAGACCATCAGTGGTTGAAGAGCATGGAAAAGAAGAAAGCTACAAGATCCTCACAGCCTCTCAGCTGTTATATTTAATATATGTTGATCCCATTTAACAATTTAAAAGTAATAAATATTTAATTTTGGTGTCAGATTGTCAGTATTTTTGTTCTCAGGAAACTCTTATTATGGATAAATCAAGTCATGTGCTCAGTGAGTGATAATGTGAAAAACTGAGACCCATTTTTGTCCACGATCAGTGAGGAGCTAAATACTCAGAAGAGGTTAACAGAGACCATAGGACTTAACCTAAAGCTATAATGCTTGAAAGACAACATGATGCAATGAAAGGAAGAGGAAATGCAATAAAGGTCAGGAAGAAATGATGATGATGGTGGTGGTGGTGGTGGCCATATTAGATATTTACATGAATGATGCCAACAAATGTGTGATGTAGGTATTATTATATCCTTTGACACATGATAAAACTGGGGCTCAGAATTTGTTTCTTGCCCAATATTGCACCAGTAGTGACAGAACATAAAAATAAACTCATGAAATATCCATTGTTCTTTCTGTTCCTTAAATTTCTTCAATAAAAATCACAATGGAAACTCTTCAGTGTGTACATGATAAAAATAGAGAGGGAAAATAAGATTTAACCATTTTCATTAGAAACCATGACTAACTGGGATTGCTTTCATGGTTCCCAGCTGGATTCTAGCATGCTCTATTTATGAGGATCACATCTACTGGCTCAGTGCATATAGGCAAGTTGGTCCCATATCTCTTTTACTCTTCCTTCAGTGGGAATAATAACAGGTCTGAACTACAGGTAAGCACTTATCACAGTGCTCCTGATCTGAGCTAAAGGCATTATCAAAATGCCTCACATATACTGAACACTTATTTAAAGATAGTTGCTATTAATATTAACATCATCATCCCCACTGTTATAGACTATGGATAGATACTGTCCTTTTTCTAGACCAATCTCAGCTTTACACAGCCCTCTGGACTTTGGGGTTAACTGAGATTGCTTCCACAAATAATCTAACTTCACATTTCAGTATTCTCCTCAGCTCTGATTTCACTTGGTTTCCCCTCCTACTCCTGACATATTTGATCAACTCAGTATATATATTCTAGTAAACCTGGATTTTAACAGTGTGGATTGCACTTTGGTGCTTCCCTTAGTGTTGACACAGCAATCATACCCGATAGCCTAGTGTTCCACTACACTGAAATTTTGCCCCACCCTAAGTAAGCCAACCTGAGTATTCTCTTAAGTCTTCCACCTGCATGCTTTGCCTTATTTCTACATTGCTAATCAACCCCCTTTAAGTTTCAATTCCATAAAGAACCTAGAATATTTCACCCTCTACTAATATTTTCACTGTCTGGTACATGTCAACTTGCCAGTCTTCTGCAGGTGTCTGAAATTGAATCTTGAGAAATCTCATCCCAATAAAGTTCAGGAAAGCAATAACATCCAACCTTCTGGGTTGGTCTATGATTGGGCTTGTGGTAAACATCAGACTTCTTTTAGAATCAGTCCCCAAAAGGTCTGCATTGTGAGGTAAAGGAAGATACCCTTGAGTCTTTTCCATGTTCTTTCCAAGGATGACTGTCAGAGAGCATTGTTATCTAGCACTGGATCATTTTCCCCTTTCTAAGTTAGTGACAGCAGAGATTTTGGGAGCAAATGCCTGAGAATAGCTCTCTCACTCTTCCTTGAGTGTCTAAGCTAGTTGTCAGGGAGTGGCTGCAAGTGGGAAATGAAATACTAATTATATCTAAATGTATATGTGTTTAAAAATAATCAAACCAAATGCCTAATGTTACCATTGTCAGATCTTTTGATAGCTGGATGAATTAGGTCTTTAGCAAGTGAGTTCCAGAATTAAGCAATAACTCATAGGATTATATTAACTCTAGGACTGTATTAAGAATAATGTGCCATTGCTTAATTTACCAAGGCTTCTAATTACTCTATACATAATACCTGTACTTAGTAAATACTATCTATAACAAGGTTGGCCTAGAATAAAGTCATTTGGATTGAACCAGTTCATCAGAATGGCTGCCTTTCATGCCTAGGAAAGCCATTATTTTGAAATGGCCTGATGGAATATATTGATACGATTTTACTTTATGTACCAATTTTGATATGACTTAAAATTTCCACTGACACCACACCCCAAAATATAATGACCATGTACCTACCTTACAATTACAAAGAAGCCTGGATGAGTACTTTGTAAGCTGCATTTACATCAATATCACCTCTTAAGACCCATGTAGCTAGTGAACAAAACTACTCTCTGTTCTTGGTTGGGATTAGTGCTAAATTGTTAGAGTTTTAAATAATTGGAAGGGTCCCATGATGCAGTTGCTACAGAAACAGTAATTAGTGCATCTTTACATGTATTTTGTCTCATTTATCTATACTCAATGAAAGCATATATATATTTAGCACACGCAGGACGGTTCCCTTCTTAACTTCGTATCATTTATTCTGGTATACTCTGCTACTCCTTTGTCATTTACTGCACTTATGTAACTAGAATTAATGATGCACCTGGGCCTCATAATAGCAAGCATTTAGGTAACACTACTTACGTGCTAGGTGTTGCTCTGTCTGCTTTATCCATATGAATCCTCACAACAACCCTTGGAAACAGTATTATTATGCCCATCTTCCAAATGGGAGAGAGGAAACACGGGAAGTTCTAACTAATGTGTTCAAGAATGCACACACCGACATGCCCTTGGCAAGTTTCCCATTTGTCCTTCTCATTGGTTTTCATTCCATCTCACTGAGGGCAGTCCCCAGCTGATAGTCAGCAAGGACATGGGGCTTTCAGTCCTACAGCTGCAAAGAGACTAGAGTCCGCCAATTACCTGAATGGCCTCTGAATCTCTGGTGTAAGGAACCCTGAATGTGAGACCTTGGGCACAGAAGCCAGCATAGCTGCACCCTGACTTCTGACCTACAGAACGTGGTGTTGTTTTAAGCCATTACGTTTGGTCATGTATTATGCAGCAACAGAAAACTAATATGATAGGCCTTAAATTTTATAATCAATCCCAGGATAGTATACCAAAGAGTAAACCCTCATTTAGCCAATTTACTCATTTTCAATGGTTTTAAGAAAATCTAAATGATTCCCCAATTCCCACCCCACCCCCCACGGCAGAGGGGCAATTCCAGAAGGAAAATCTGAGAGCAAACACTTGGGCTCTCCCAGCAATGAAAGAGATAAGTGAATTCAGTTTTAACGCAACCAAAAAATATACTCTCCTTCACAGAAACAGGTTTCATGGAAAGTGATAGGAAAGTAGTAATTTTTTTTTCTCTTAGCAACCCAATTAAAGTTTTTGAACAATTATTGAACATTCAGCCTTTCAAAATACACCTTCCAAAAGGGACCTCTATGCATTTGCATTCTCCCTTCTATATTAGACGCCAGTGGAACCACAGTGTAGGAGAATCAATTTGGATAAGAGTATCAAAGAATGTTCAGTGTGAATCCCACACTCCCACTCACTCATATCCTGGACAGACTGTTGAATCCTTATGGAGTTCATCATCTTAATATGGAGAATGGACTGTACACATTAAATGTTGAAGTGCATGGTAAGTGATATAATATTATGTACTTAATGTAGTTCTTGACATGTAGAAGTAGACAATAATTAGCTACTATCATTAATTAATTAATATTAATATGTTGTCAAATTGTAGTTTCCGATGTCGTGAATATTGGCAACGATACTGGATGACTTCATTTACATAAGGATACTATAAGATTATGTCCAGACTTCTTGTATTTTGAATCACAGAGAGTAAAATAGTTCAATCTTGGGGCTTTGGAGGAGAAGGTAAAGAAGATGTATACGATAATTAAAAATAATACCAACAGAAGTGAACTTACTTAGTCCTTATTCTTCCCCATGACCGAGATAACCCTTGGCCACCACCTTCTAGTAACAAATGTGTGTTATTTATCTGATTTGCAAGAATGATTTCTCCACAATTACTTTGCCCCAGGACTACAATTGCCATGTCTAAAACAAATATGTCTAGTTATATTAGAATTTGAGATAAACAACAATTATTTTAGTCTAAGTATGCCCCATGCGGTATTTGGGACATACTCCTAGTAAGATACTCATTTTTTATCTGAAATTCAGATTTTATATATCATTCTGGATTTTTTTCTCCTAAATCTAGCAACCTTATTCAGAGGAAAAATCATAATATTAAAACACTTACAAGCTTACAAAACAAAGCAATCATTTACATCAATGTGAGGCAGGGAAAAAATAATATACTTTACAGGCCATTTTGATACTCCTGTGATAGGAAATATCTTGAAGGTACATAGTGGCTCTGACAAACCTGGCTGAACATGAATTGATAGAGGGAATTACACAAAAAAATACTTGAAAACCTATCCTCTGTGCAATTTCCCATAGTCATGAGCATCCTGGCCTCCACAGGAAAATGACTGTTCACATGACACAGATGTAATTATTTCTTTCACTTGCATGATTCTGACTTGCAAGAAGTTTAGCTAGCTACATTGTGCTACCCAATGATCCAGCTCCTCTTCCTATTTTCCACAAAAGTAGGTATTTGTTATGATTAGTGTTAACTATTAATTTTCTAGAAAAATTTTTTTCAGTTATAGAGAGAAATCATTCCCAATGACGCACCATCCCCAACTGCTGTCCAGTTAAATTTTTATGCATTAAAATTCACTTTTCAAAGGAAATTCCACTAATGCTATGGCTCTGCCTCCATTCAACTCTGAAACAAGCAATTCCATCTTCTTTCGCTTTTTTTCCCCTTTTTCATAGATATAATTATCCCCAAGGCAACATCTATCACATAGCTTCTGCGATTCTGGGATAATGCAAATTGGAAGTGCCTTTCATCAGATCCAGACATCCCTTGATGCACAGGAAAGCAGTTGTCACCAGACTGATGCGTGTAACTGCGGGAGGGAGTGTTTTCTGTCCCCAGTGGGGGCCTATCTAAATGGCTGTCAATTTGCACTTCCCCCTAGTCCCCTCAGCAAGCACTGCATTTCAAGTTCAGGGAAGTCTGCTCCTGATCACAGACCCATCAGGTTCTACTGCCAGGAGCCCACCTACCTGCCTGGAGAGACAAGGGGGTGACCACCACAGGATGAGAGAGGGAGACAGATCACGTCCGCACAGCATTCTCCCTGGTTATCATCTCACCCATGTCTGTTCTTTCAAAATATTCAAGTCAGGGAATCTTTTGTTTCCAGTTCTTCCTGACAGCTCTTTTATACATTGTTTATTATTTAGGATATACCACCTGGTACCATAAAAATGTGTTCAAGGTGTATGAAGACAGTAATCGTATATCTGTCAAATCAGTTGGAGCCATGGCAGGCTATCAGTTTCCCAGAAAATGGCAATATGGCTGTGCACATGACAGGAATCTGAGAATATATATATATATAGTCTGCACTATTTAAAAAAATACATCCATAATTAGACCATTTCACAGCCCATAACTGTCCCACCCTACTCTAAGGCTCCATTATCTTCCACCTTGGTACTGCAATAGGTTCCTAACTTCTTTTCCTGTTTCTACTCTTGCTCTCATCCATTTACTCTCTGCATAGAGACTAGAGTGATCTTTATAAAATATGAGTCAGGTCATTTCACTCTTTTGCTCAAAATACTTGTGTGGCTCCTGTCACACTCAGAATAGAATCCCAGCTTCTCACCATGGACTCCTCCTTTCAGGATGGAGTCCTGTATGATCTGGGTCCTGACTTCCTTTCAGATATATTCCATACTTCTCTCCCCTGACTCTCTCGGCTCTCAGCAAATCTAACCATTTCACAGTAATCCCAAGAATTCCTCCATTTCTACGGTCTTGGTCCTTACCAGCTCATCTTTCCAGAATGTGACCCTCCCACACATTCTCTTGGTTTTCTGCTTTCCTTTACTCAAGTTTTTGGTCAACTGTTACACTGTCATCATTGCCGTCCTTGATCACCAGCGTCATATGATTTCAATCCTAGCCTGCTTTTCAGGCGGCTTATATTGCCGCCTGAAAATATATTCTAGGTATTTTTCTTTGCCGTCATGTCTCTCCCGTTAGAATGTAAGTCTACTAAGAGTGAGAACTTAGTTTGTTTTACTTCTGGAACCTCAACAGCTAGAAGAGTGGCTGGCATGATTTAGGCACTAAAAGAATTATATTAATCTATTATTTGCATCTGTCATAAATTTAAGGAAATCACAAGTAGAAACTTAAGGATGTGTTTCACTGGCTCAAATTATAAAGACTGGTCCTGGATTATTAAATTTTGTTTTCTTTTTTTTTAAAGATTTTATTTACTTATTTGAGAGAGAGAGAGATTGAGTGCACAAGCAGGGGTTGGGGGGTGGGGAGAAGCAGACTCCTCGCTGAGATCCTCTGAGATCCCAAGCTGAGCCGAAGTCAGATCCTCAACTGAATGAGCCACCCAGGTGCCCCTAAATTTTCTTTTCTTTAGCATAATTGTCTTTCTCTATTTCTTGTCCCTTCTTAGACAAGTAGTCATAGAAATTTTCACCAACTTTGAAGAAGCAAACTGAAGATATAAGGAACTGAGTTTGGAAGAGCACAGAAACTGTTTGTTCAACTGCAGAATTCATCAGTTTTGCTGACTTCTCCTTTTCTTAACACTTAAGCGTTCTTTTGAGAGCCATGTGTGGGCTCTGTGTATGTATGTGTATGTGCCTTTCCACCTCTCTCTCCCCCCCCAAACCCCCCTCTCTGCCGCTCTCTCTGTCCCTCTCTCTCTCCCTCCCTCTCTTTCCCTCTGTCCTTCTATCTCTTCCTATTTATCTCTCCCCCTCCCCCCATCATTCCTCTATCTTGCTACCTACGTATCTATCATCATGTATCTTTCTATATTCTAGAGATTCATTGTCCATAATTTATAGCAATGTTGTCTGAAGAAGAGAATTTTGTTTACTTTTATTCTCTCTCAACAAAATATTTCAAACACACCCACTCAACTCTATTTATATTAGACATTTCCTAAGGGTTTATTCTTTGGCAAAATAACGTAGTTTAAGTGATAAATGGATAGGAATCTGAGTTGGAATGTCTGTATCTTTTACCTCGATACCAATTTTTCTTGAATTGTCAGCCACCAGCTTAAGCAAATTGTCTGAAATTAATTTATCATTGAAACCAAGGCAAAAATTATTTATTTCCTAGTTATTTTATGACACACATTTTATGACATTTAATGTAGTGGAAATGGTTAGACATGCTTTTCGCCTGAGATAGGCTGGCATGTAGAGTCATACAAACCTGGATTAAAATCTCTGGCTGGCTAGTTACTCACTCCATGAACTTAGGCAGAGAAACAGTCTTTCTGATGGTGGATAATTCAGCCTATCATCAGTGGATTTAATGGTATTTAGGTATTTTCCTAGATAATTACTATACAATAATGATTTTTTTCAGTTATATTTTAAATAAAATTAAATATCCTTTCCATGTCAATTTTCATGAATTCTTGAAAAATGTCATTAAAGAAGACAATGTCAGTGGCCTAACATTAAGCTTTCAGAATTCACTCTTCCCATGTATGTCAAACAATTTTTTGCTGCAGCTTTTTATGGATATTCTCTGCATGGCTATATTCTCTGGCTAAGGGAGGTTGTGGGAAATTCATGGCTCTGGGAGCAGCCCTCAACCAGTGGCATATGGAGACCAGATAATTAATGGCGTTCTGGTCCTATTTCAACTCACGATGAATGCAAGAGGTCTGCAGCCCTGCCTTATGGTCATTTCCCTGGCCCCCAAGGGCATAATTTGGATGGATGCACTTAGCAGCTGCATACCCCTAATAATGGTTCTATAATATGTGGAGAAAGAGGAATAGTGGAAGGCAAACAAAGTGGGCATCCTAACATTGCCTCACATCTCAGTGAGTGAGAAGTGACACAGCATGGTAGGTGGAATATAACCCCTATATGATCCTAAGGATGCTGATCCTCATTTAGATTAGTCATGATTTACTGCACACCAAGCTATTCCAAAATTTAGTGGCTTGAAACAAACCATATACTGTTGCTCTACAGTCAGCTGGATGTCTCTGATGGTCTGCATTGAGTCTGGCTGAGCTCACGCATCTAGGTAAGTTGACGGTTAGCTGGAATGGACTGCCAGCTGGCCAACACCCACTTTGCCTCCCATGTAATCATTCCCTCTTTCTCGGTCCTTTCTGTTGTTGCTTCTCAATGACCCTTCTCTCCTCCTTTTATTTCTTCTTCTTTTCCACTCAACTTGGAAATGTGGCATTATTCTAGGTGGGTACAGGATCTTCTGGTCTTTCCTGTTTCTACGACAGTAACACATAAAGACAGTTCTGTGTCTTTAAATCTATATTCTGATGCCTCTAAATTTAATCTCTAAACCCTAACCATTCTGTTGGATTCCAGACTCTCATAACAAGGTGGCTATTTAACATTTTTACTTGGATAATTTATAATCTTCCCGTGTTTATCAAGGCTTTTATTAAGGCCAAAATGAAATTTTTGGTAATTCCCTCATTACACTGTGTCTTTTCATCTCCCTGTCTTAGACAACAGTGCTGCATGCCACAGTTGCTGGTCTTAACAATGCAAGAGGGAAACTTAATCACTCTTCACCTAACTCTTTTTACCTCACTTTAGTAGATTAATGTTTATGTGGGGCTGGCGAAGAGGTGGTAGAGGGATTTGAGGGATGATGACTAAGGGAGGGGGAGTCTTTTTGAAGTCATGGAAATGTTCTAAAATTGACTGTGGTGATGGTTGCACAACTCTGTGACTACACTAAAAATTGCTGAATTGTAAAACTATAAGTAGGTAAATTGTATGGTATTTCAATAGAGCTATTATGAAATAAAAATTTGAGAAAAGATAATATTCCATTGTCTTCTCTTATATCAGTTCTAACAACAACAAAAAGTCAGCTAAAATATTTATGTTTCTATATGGAAGGTAGAAGGTGTCTTTTTCCCTGCTCTGGCTGCCATCGAAATTTTCTCTAGTGTTAGGTTTATAGCCTTTTGAATATAACATGCCTAATTTTGCTATTGTTTATAGTATTTCTACTGTTTAAGGTTCTTCTTTGGGTTTCTTGGATCTGTGGTTTGGTGCCTGTTGGTAATTTTGAAAACTTATCAGCCAGGACTTCTAGTGAAGATGTCAGAGTAGGAGAACCCTAAGCTCACTTTGTCCCATGGATACAATTAGGTAATACTCACACCAGTGTAAATAACCCAGAAAATGACCTGAAGACTGCAGAACAAACTTCATAACTAAATGTAGAGAACAGGCCACACTGAGGAGGGTAGGAAGCATGGAGATGTACTAGGGAGCTAAACAGACCAGTGGGACTGGGGTGGGGGGAGAGAGCTGTGGGCAGGCAGAGGGGAAAGAAACAGATTCTCACACCAGGAAGCCCACACAAGCACAAGGAACATAAATCGACATAACATCTGGCTTTGAAAATCAGAAGGGCTGGATTTCCTGAATTCTTATAACAGGTATGATATAAAGACCTGGAAATTTACAAATCAGTGGTCTTGTCTCTGGGAGAGCCAGAAAAGAGAGAGGAAACTAAGTTCCTGCCCTTAAAGAGACAGCACAGCAAACAGCCCGTGGCTGTATAGCATAGAAGCAGCAGTTTGAAAAACACCTATGGCCGACAGAAGGGAGAGTAGTTTACTTATCTCAGAGGATGTCCTGGAGGGACAGAGATCGTTGCAGGACTCCTCCAGGGACAAAGAAGTAGGTGCCATTTCCCTCCCTTACCCCCAAGTATAAACACATGCAGCACTACCTAAGTTGCTAACACTCCCACCCAATTCCCCATCCACCACGGTTTTGGCATATGTGCCCCCTCCAGCCAGGCTCATCTTAGTCCCAGCACTGCAGGTGCACAAAGCTTGGTAAGACTGTAGTACCACAGCCCCACACTCTGGAGCACACTGAGGATCTGCTTCCTCCAATATGCTCTTGCCCAGAGCCCACCCAGGAAGTACACAGACAGGGGCCAGCACCACTCCAAAGTGACTCCTGCACTAGGGAAAGGAAAAGATCACCACACACACCAGTCAGATTCTGACCCCCAGCAGTGGGCTGGGAGCAGACATCTGGTCTGACTGTAAGCCTTGCCCACTGACAAAAGCTTCTCAGGGAACAACAGAGGGAGAGTGTCCTGCAGTTTGATGCTACTGCATCTCTGGCAAACACCTGGTGTGATTCAATTCAAGCCCAAGGCAGCCCCAGACTGGTCCACTAATACCACAGGGACCACACACCACCCATAGCAGACAAAGAGAGCACTCCAGAGCACTGGACTGAAGGCAAAAGTGGCTGAGCCACAATAGCAGGGCATATTCAACACACACACAGGAGATACCCCTAAAGTGCCAAGTTCTGGTGAACAGGGGACCCTGCACTGTGGGCACTACAGGACCTCTTTTTCATAAGGCTACTACTTGCAAGAGCAGGAGGCATAGCTGACTTTCCTAACACACAGAAAGAGACACGGGAGTTAGATAAAATGAGGAGACAGGGAAATATGTTCCAAATGAAAGAACAGGACAAAATCACAGCAAGAGACCCTGCTATCAAATGGAGATAAGGGATATGCCTGATAGAAAATTTAAAGTAATGGTCATAAATATCCTCACTGGACTTGAGAAAAGAATGGGGGAGCTCAGTGAAACCCTTAACAAAGAGATAGAAAACAAACAAAATGAAAAAGAACCAATCAGAGATGAAGAACACAATAAGTGAAATTAAAAATACACAAGATAGGGGGCACCTGGGTGGCTCAGTTGGTTAAGCGACTGCCTTTGGCTCAGGTCATGATCCTGGAGTCCCGGGATCGAGTCCCGCATTGGGCTCCCTGCTCAGCAGGGAGTCTGCTTCTCCCTCTGACCCTCCTCCCTCTCATGCTCTCTGTCTCTCATTGTCTCTCTCGCAAATAAATAAAATCTTAAAAAAAATACACAAGATAGAATAAATAGTAGACTAAAAGAAGTAGAAGAACAAATGAGTGATGTGGAGGACAGACTAATGGAAAGTAATTGAACTGAGCAGATGAGAGAAAAAAATATGCAAAACAAGAATACACCTGGAACCATCAAGCATAATAACATTCACATTATAGGAATCCCAGAAGGAGAAGAGAGAAAGGGGGACAGAAAATATATTTGAAGAAATAATAGCTGAAAACATCCCAAATCTAGGTAAAGAAACAGAAATTCAGACCCGGGAGGTACAGAGATTCCCTAACAAAATCAACCCAAGGAGGTACACACCAAAACATACAGTAATTAAAATGCCAAAAAGTAGTAATAAAGAGAGAACTGAAAAGCAGTAAGAGAAAATAGTTACATACAAGGGAAACCCCATGAGGCTATCAGCTAACTTTTCAATAGAAACTTTTCAGGCCAGAAGGGGCAGCATGATACATTCACAGGGCTGAAACGGAAAATCTGCAGCCAAGAATACTCTATCCAGCAAGGCTATCATTCATAATAAAAGGAAAGATGGTTTCCATACAAACAAAAGGTTAAAGGAATTCAAGACCACTAAAACCAACCTTATAAGAAATGATAATGGGGACTCTGTGAGTGAAAAGGAAAGATTATAAGCAAGAGTAAGGAGATTAGGAAGTATAAAAGCAGTAAAAATAAGGACTGCAAAAATCAGTTGAGGAACTCACAAAATAAATGGATGTGAAATATGACACCATGGATCTAAACTGTGGGGTAAAAGGAGTGTAGAATGGGTTCAAACTTAAGCAACCATCAACTTAATATACATGGCTATATCCAAAAAAGATGTTAGATACAAACCTAATGGTAACCACAAATCAAAAACCAGTAATAGATATGCAAAAAATAAAGAGAAGGAATACAAGTACATCACTAGAGAAAGCCAACTAATCATGAGAGAAGAGATCAAGAGAAGAAAGGATCAGAGAAAAACTACAAAACAACCACAAAACAATCAAGAAAATGGCAATAAATACATATCTATCAATAATTACTTTGAATGTAAATGGAATAAATGCTCCAAACAAAAGACACAGAGTGATGGAATGGATAAAAAATATGAGAACCACCTATATACTACATAAATGAGACTCATTTCAGACCTAAAGACACTGCACATTGAAAGTGACAGAATGGAGAAACATTTATCATGCAAATGGATGTCAAAAGAAAGCCTGGATAATACTACTTAATATTGGAAAAATAGACTTTAAAACAAGGAAAGTAACAAGAGACAAAGAAAAACAAAAAAGAGACAAAGAATGACATTATATAATCATAAAGGGAACAATTCAAAAACAAGATATAACAATTGTAAATATTTATGTATCCAACATGGGAATACCCACATACTTAAGGCAGTTAATAACAAGCATAAAGGAAGGAATTTATAGTAATTTAAAAATTGACAGTAATTTAAAAACAGTAGAGGACTTTAACACCCACTTGTTAAATGGACAGATCATCCAATCAGAAAATCAACAAGAGTGGATTTCAATGACATATTGGGCCATATGAATTTAACATCTTAAAACAACAGAATACACATTCTTTTCAACTGCATATGGAATGTACAAGTGCACATGGAATGTTCAAGTGCAAATGGAATGTTCTCCAGAAGAGATCACATATTAGGCCACAAAACAAGCCTCAGTAATTCCAATAGACTGAAATCATACCATGCCTCATTTCTGACCAAAATGCTATGAAACTAAAAATCAACCACAACAAAAAAAAATCTGGACAGAGCACAACTACATGGTGGTTATATAACATGTTACTAAACAATGAATAGGGCAACCAAGAAATCAAAGAGCAAATCAAAAAATACATGGAGACAAATGAAAATAAAATCACAATGGTCAAAAATCTTTCAGATGCAGCAAAAGTGCTTCTAAGAGAGAAGTTTATAGCAATACAAGCCTACCTCAAGAAGTAAGAAAAATCTCAAATAAACAATCTAACCTTACACCTAAAGAAGATAAAAAAAAAAAAAAGAACAAACAAAATCCCAAACCAGCAGAAGGAAGGAAATAATAAGGTTTAGCACAGAAATAAACAAAATAGAAACTAAAAAATCAAGAGAACAGATCAATGAAACCAAGGGTTGGTTCTTTGAAAAGATCAATAAGTTGATACACTTTCAGCCAGAGTCTTCAAAAATGAAGGAGAGAGAGAGAGAGAACTCAATAAACAGAAATGAAAGATGAGAAATAACAACCAATAGCACAAAGATATAAAGGATTATAAGAGATTATGAAAAATTATATGCCAACAAATTGGACAATATAGAAGAAATGGATAAATTCCTAGAAACACAAAACTGAAGCAAGAAGAAATAGAAAACTTGAACAGACTAATTACCATCAAAGGAATTGACTCAGTAATCAAAAAACTCCCAACAAACAAAACTCCAGGATAGACAGCTTCACAGGTGAATTCTACCAAATATTTAAAGAAAAGTTAATACCTATCCCTCTCAAACTATTCGAAAATATAGAAAAGGAAAGAAAATTTTCAAATTCATTCTATGAGGACAGCATTACCCTGGTACCAAAACCTGATGAAGACATTACAAAAAAGGGAACTACAGGCTAATATCACCGATGAACATAGATGTAAAAATCTTCAACAAAATATTAGGAAACTGAATCCAACAATACATTAAAAAAATAATTCACCACAATCCAGTGGGATTTATTCCTGGGTTGTAAGGGTGATTCAATATTTGCAAATCAATCATCATGATACATCATATCAAGAAGAGAAAGGGGAAGGACCATATGATCATTTCAATAGATTTAGAAAAAGCATATGACAAAATACAACATTCATTCATGATACAGATCATCAACAAAGTAGGTTTAGAGGGAACATACCTCAACATAACAAAGACCATCAATGAAAAATCTACAGCTAACATCATACTCAATGATGGAAAAATCTGAGAGCCTTTCCCCTAGGGTCAAGAACAAGACAAAGATGCTTACTCTCACCACTGTTGATCAACATAGTACTGGAAATCCTAGCTATAGCAACCACACAAGAAAAAGGAATAAACGGCATCCAAATTGGTAAGGAATAAGTAAAAAAACTTTCATTATTTGCAGATGGCATGATACTCTATATAGAAAGCCCTAAAAACTCTACCAAGAAACTACTAGAACTGATAAGTGAATTCAGTAAGGTTGCAGGATACAAAATCAATGTACAGAAATCCACTGCATTCCTATACACTAATAATGAAGCAGAAAGAGAAATTAAGAAAACAAACACATTTATAATTGCACCAAAAATAAGAAATATAAATAATAATAATTCATGGGTTGGAAGAACACATATTGTTAAAATGTACCATACTACAAAGCATTGATGCTATCCATGTAAAAATACCAACATTATTTTTCACAGAACTAGAACAAACAACCCTAAAATTTGTATAAAGTCACATAAGACCCTGAAAAGCCAAAGTAATCTTGAAAAACAAAAAGCTGGCAGTATCACAATTCCAGATTTCAAGTTACACTACAAAGCTGTAGTGATCAAAACAGTACGGTACAGTCATAAAACAGACACCATAGATCAATGGAACAGGATAGAAAGTCCGGAAACAAACCCACGACATATATATAAAGAACTGATACAACTCAATACCAAAAACCCCAAATGATCCAATTAAAAAAATGGGCTGAAGACATGAATAGACATTTCTCCAAAGAAGACATCTGGATGGTCAACAGACCCATGAAAGATGATCAGTATCACTCATCATCAGGGAAAGGCAAATTACCTTACACCTGTCAGATGGCTAAAATAAAAAAAACAACAACACAAGAAACAACACGTGTTGGCGACGATGTGAGCAAAAAAGAACCCTTTTGCACTGTTGGTGGGACCACGAACTGGTGCAGCTATTCTGGAAGACAGTATGGAGTTTCCTCAAAAATTAAAAATAGAACTAAGCTATGATCCAGTTATTCCACAACTGGGTTTTTACCCCAAGAATATGAGAACACTAATTCAAAAAGATATATGC
Source organism: Mirounga leonina (assembly GCF_011800145.1). NCBI lineage: Eukaryota > Metazoa > Chordata > Mammalia > Carnivora > Phocidae > Mirounga > Mirounga leonina. Next base: position 14,641,361 of record NW_023270380.1, on the reverse strand, counting down.
ACACCTATGTTTATTGCATCATTATTTACAATAGCGAAATAATGGAAGCAGCCCAAGCATCCATCCATAAGTGAATGGATAAAGATGTCGTAGACATATACAATGGAATATTACTCAGCCATAAAAAATAATGAAATCCTGCACTTTGCAACAACTTAGATGGAGCTAGAGAGTATAATGCTATGTAAAATATCAATGAAAGACAAATACCATATGATTTCACTCATATTTGGAATTTAAGAAACAAAACAAATGAACCCAGAAAAAAAAAAAAAAAGGATAGAAACTGAGAAACAGACTCTTAACTATAGAAAACAGACTGATGGTCACCAGAGGGGAGGTGGGTGGGGGGACGGGGTAAATATGTGATGGGGATTAAGAGTACACTTATCACGATGAGCACTGAGTCACGTAGAGAATTGTGAATCACTATACTGTGCACATGAAACTAATGTAACTCTGTATGTGAACTAAACTGGAATTAAAAAAAAACTTATCAGCCATTCTTTTCTTTTTTTAGACTTTTTTTTAAGAGCAGTTTTAGTTTTACAACAAAATCGAGAGGGAGATACAGAGTTTTCCCACATATCCTGACTGCACACATGCACAGCCTCCTCCATCATCAACATCACTCACCAGATGGGCAGTTTGTACCAAGGCTGAACCTACACTGACACATCACAACCACCCAAATTTTCATAGTTTGCCTTCAGGTTCCCTTTTGGTGTTGTACATTCTATGGCTTGTGACAAATGCGTAAAGACAGACCCATCCCTGCAATATCATACCAAGTATTTTCACACAGTCCAAAACCATTATGCCTTCAAATATCAATTCTACTCCATCCATCTCTCTTCTCTTTCTTGAATTCCTTTCACACATACGTTTGACAATTTGATATTGTCCTGCAGCTCGTGGATGCTCTGTTCTGGTTTTTCTTCCTTTTTTGCTCTCTCACTCTCCTTTTTATCTTTCATTTCATTCTGGTAAATTTATACTGACCATTCAAGTGCAATGTTTTTATTCCCTCCTTTGCATCAAATCTACAAATTGACCCACCCAAGGCATACCTAACCATTTACTATCTTCTTCAAATTAGTTTTTCCATTTGATTTTTCTTTACACTATTTTTTTGCTGGAAATTATCACTTTAATTGTACATATGTTCCTCCTTTTCTCTACAGATTTAAGATATTAATTAGTGTTCTTCTGAGTTTCCTGCATGACCATTCTGACATCTTCACCATTTCTGTGTCTGGTTCTCTTGACTGATTTATTTTTTGAAATATTTTTGCTTTTCTTTCTTCGCTGTATGCTTCATACAGCTTTTTTGAATATTTTGTTATAGAGTAGATATTGAGATATATCATTTTTACTCTTGAAAATGGGCATATTTTTGCTTCTCAGAGCCAGCAGTGGAGTAAGAGAATCTTTGCCTTTACTCGCACCCCTTGACACGTCAGAACCCTCCTCATTACGGTTCACACTGATTAGGTCAGTCCCACCCACATTTCCTTCATGATAACTCAAGGTCAAATGACAAGGGATCTTAATTACATCTGCAAAGTTCCTTCATCTGTGCCATTTTCCATTGTTCAGAAACAAGTCAGAGGTTCTGCCCACACTCAAGAAGGAATTATACCGAGTAAGCAAGAAATTTCAAGGGCTCTCCTAGTATTCTGACTACTACACAGTCACATTCTTTTTTTTTTTAATGTTGCTTGCTCAAATCATTGAGATATACCCCGACCTAAAATGAATGAACTTCTGTGTAATAGTTACATTAATCCCTACCAATGCAAATAATAATAATACAAATAATAGGCCATTTCAAAATTAGCAATGATAACTATTTTAACTGACCATTTTACACTTACGTGAATCAAATTCTATTTCATTCATTTGTAAAAAACTACAAACTATCATTTACATTTAAAAAGATAAAATAAATTTGCTTTAATTTTTCTTTTTTTTTTTTTTAAGATTTTCTTTATTTATTTGAGACAGAGAGAATGAGAGACAGAGAGCATGAGAGGGAGGAGTGTTAGAGGGAGAAGCAGACTCCCTGCCGAGCAGGGAGCCCAATGCGGGACTCGATCCCGGGACTCCAGGATCATGACCTGAGCCGAACGCAGTCGCTTAACCAACTGAGCCACCCAGGTGCCCCTGCTTTGATTTTTCTAAGACACTTATAACCTAAGGATTATTTGATTTGTTAGAGAGATAATCATATTAGTTATTTTTATGTGGCCTTCTTGCGTCAATCACATTTTTAGACTATTGTCTCATGAATTGCAAAGAATCATTCCATGAAGGGAAATACAGTGTTTAAAATCTAATTAAAAACATTCAGGGATGCCTGGCTGGCTCAGTCAGTGGAGCGTGTGACTGTTGATCTCCGGTTGTTTGTTCAAGACCCACGTTGGGTGGAGAGATTACTTAAAAATAAAATCTTAAAGAAAGTAAATAAATAGGGGCACCTGGGTGGCTTAGTTGGTTAAGCATCTGACTCCTGATTTTGGCTCAGGTCATGATCTCAGGGTCATAGATCCAGCCCTACGTTGGGCTCTGTGCTGGGCATAGAGACTGCTTAAGATTTTCTCTCTCCCTCTCCATATCCTCCCACAACTCAATACTCTCCCCCCTCCAAAAAAAAAAACATAAATAAAGGAAAGTAAATAAATAAAAATCTTCCAATGCTCGTAAAAGGCACAGGAAAATGAACATGTTTATTTGATCTATGTACCAGTCAGACCAAGCATCATTAAGGAAGTTACCAGGGCTCCAACTCAGTGTGAGAAAAGTTGGACCTGTGTTTTCCTTCAAAAGGCACAATACTGTAGTGAGATGGACAGACGTGATGACTGACTGATACATGAGTAAAAAGAAAAGTGTGTCACTGGGAGAATAGAGCACACAGGTAGAACCAGAGATAAAAGCATTTGGAAGGTTCGCTGCAAGAGGACAATTCTTATGTAGGCTTCCTGCCACAGGTACATGCTTCTTGTGAGAACAAAGTGTAGCATGACAATTAGTGATAATTTTGCTTTTAGGTTTTCTTCACGATTGTCTTTTCTTCACTTCACCCTAGTGGTCCTGCCACTTATATGAAGAAAATAGTAGGTAGGCTTCAGCAGACTTCAATTTAAGAACAAACAAAGATAGATTCACCATCTTCTTCACAAATCCCTGACATTGTCTCACTAAGACAAGAACTCATAGAGAAAATGGCTTTGAAATACAAGAAGCCTAAATGGGAGAGCTGCTCCTGAAACCGAGCTTCAAAATGACCCAGAATTCAAATAATTTCATCAGAAGTGAATGGCAAGACAAAGTAAAACCCAGTGATCAGCGCTGTGACAGAGTTAAAATGCTTCCAGGTCTTTTCATGATAAATAAATATGACATAAAATAAAAGAAATTAAATTGTAAAGAGAGCAATGGGCACTCAATTTAGAATATATGTGAGTGAGTATTATCCATTCTGGGTACTCAGAGGAAATAGTTTTGAAGTCTAAAAGTCAGCAATTTTAAATAGTTTTATCTAACTTTACAGATGTGATGACTATTTAATCATCATAATAAAATGTCTTCCAGAACACATCAGTATTCATAAAAAGGCTTTAAAAAAAGAGAGATCTCCTTGTTAATTTGGAACTGGTTATATGCGGATCTATAAAAGTATAAAATAAGAGCCAAAAATATATTTTAATTCAGGCACTTTCTGCAACATTTACCTATGCAAGCATATGTAAATTTACTCGAGATTCCTTTTTTTTAAAGATTTATTTATTTATTTATTTGAGAGAGAGGATGAGAGAGAGAGAGAGCACATGAGAGGGGGGAGGGTCAGAGGGAGAAGCAGACTCCCTGCCGAGCAGGGAGCCCAATGCGGGACTCGATCCCGGGACTCCAGGATCATGACCTGAGCCGAACGCAGTCGCTTAACCAACTGAGCCACCCAGGTGCCCTACCTGAGATTCCTTTTAATGAGATTAAATATAATGATCTAATCACACATAAAAATCAGTGTATTTTTACTATTGTCATCTTGATGTCCACCCTTCCCTAACCATCCCTTCTCAGACCGGAGCCTCTACCACCACAACCACAAAAGTGGAATTTTGTTAGTGAATTAGTACCTAGAAATTCCTACATTGGGGGTGAAGTAAGGAGTGGCGGGAGAAGAAGAGATGTCTTCCTACATTATGAATGATCAGTTTTTGACCAAATTAAAGATTGTTTCAGATGTCTGAGTCCAAGAATTAAGAAAATTTGTTGTTTTTACCACAGGTGATATAAGTACCTACAAATAGAGATTCTCTCCATGTTAAGTTCCTGTACTGTCCGAATATTGTTATACTTGATTAAATACAAATATGGAAGTTGTAAGGTATTGTTTAAAACCACAGCCCAGGGTGCCTGGGTGGCTCAGTTGGTTAAGCGACTGCCTTCGGCTCAGGTCATGATCCTGGAGTCCCGGGATCGAGTCCCACGTCAGGCTCCCTGCTCAGCAGGGAGTCTGCTTCTCTCTCTGACCCTCCCCCCTCTCATGCTCTCTCTCTATCTCATTCTCTCTCTCAAATAAATAAATAAAATCTTTAAAAAAAAATAAAAAAAAATAAAACCACAGCCCACCCCTCTATTGACTGATATATGTAAGAATGTCATTAATTATTAACGTAAATATTGTTAGATATGAAGTTTTTATATTTTTTCTTTTTTTTTTAAGATTTTATTTATTTGTCAGAGAGAGAGAGAAAGAATGCACAAGCAGAGAAGCAGCAGCTAGAGGGACAACCAGACTCCCCGCTGAGCAGGGAGTCCGAACATGGGACTGGATCCCAGGACCCCGAGATCATGACCTGAGCTGAAGGTAGACACCTAATAGACTGAGCCACCCAGGCATCCCTACATCTTATTTTCAATTTCTAGTCTCCTAAATCCTGAGAAGTAGAATGTTCCATGGACACAGTTGGTGATTTTGCACTGCTGAAAACACTTCCCAACTTCTGTCTTCAAAAAGTTAATTCATGAGCCTCTGGTGGCTAACATATTGTGAAGATGGTAGAGCTGTGGGCACAGATGATGGTAGCCATGGTTTCCAGGTGGATGCAGATTGTTTGACTGGCAACTGTCACCCCAGGAATGATAAAGACACTGAAACTCTTTCTAGATCATTAAAGAAGGTATACTATGAAGCCTTTTATAATTACCATCAGTGTAGAGTTCCTATTTTTAAGAGCATTTGGAGCGGCATCAAAATGGAAGCTCTATTTCAGAATGTTGCCTTAATATAATGCCTAATTGACTAAAAGGATTTCAGCATTTTAGTTGTCATTATTGTAAATTCCAATAATGAGCAATGATTAGTTAGGGAGATGTGTTTATCTTGGGAGAATGAAAGCATTTTGTACTGATTTCTAAAGGAGGTCTGCCAAGAACTCATAAAATGCATTCACCAATCATCTGACTTTTCTGATGGTTTCAGTAGATAAATGTACGTGAGGTGGTCTGTTGACAGAGTAAGAAGGAATCCTGAGGTCCTATCATTTCTATTACTACATTTCAGTCACTTTTATGGCTTCTAGAATAAGGCTGGCTCTTCATACCCATGAGAATAAAAACATAATTTCCTACAAAATCTCTGTTCTCCAATCCTCCCTCATCCTCCCTGTCTGTAGCTCTCCTGGGCTACCTGCAGTCCTGAAATCAGCAGGACTTCTCACTTTGCAAACCTCACTGACCATACTCCTTCTGCCTGGCAAGAAAGTGTCTCTCCTTGGTGCCATCAAAGCTTTCTGTTCCTTAGCCCTGAAAAATAACAGCAATTTGTATTTATAGTTGTAATATTTATAATCTAATGTTTAAGTCATTTATTCATATTTGCCTTCCCTAGCTCCAAAGATAAACTCAGCAAAGGCAGGGATATTGTCTTGTTCATGTTTCATTTTTCATCCTTGGGACACGTTATTGTGTCTTGGCATATAACAGGCATTCAATAAATGTTTGCTCAAACTCCATTTGGTAAATCCAGTTGTTCACGATGGAGCCCTACTGACACCTGCTCTGGGAAGTCTTCCCTGACACTGAAATCCACCTCACAGCACTCACACTTCTTCCCATCACAGTACTCACACCCGATCATGACCACCTGCCATGCAGCTGTCCACTCCTCACATCGAGGCCTGGGACTTGGTCTGTGTATGTACTCAATACTTTGCACTCTGCCTGGTACAATAGCAGACACTGACATGTTTGTTCAATGTTAACGGGGCTATTATTTTGGAAAAAATATAACTATTGTTAAAATTACTGGGAGATTTCACTTTCCATCTCTCCCCATCAACTAATATAAAACCAAACTTTAGTTGGGGGAAGTTCAATAAACTTCAGACAAGCAGTAAATTATCTTTAATCCATGGCCCTAGGATGACAACAGAATAAAATATGACATGAAGGAACTCTACAGTTCCCTTAATACTAGACTGTGGATTTCACTCTGGTGAGTGTGGGGTTTCGTGGCAGTGCTCTTTGAGCTGCTGTTGACAGAGGAGCAGAGCCTGCTCAGCAGGACTAGATAATGGTCATGAAATGGGAGGAGGACCATCAAGAACAGATTCACATATCAGGAGTCCTGGTGGACAGTTTAGGGAAGAATTATATAAGCTATAAACCACAGCTGCTGATAGAATCACAGTGTGAGCCCCATACATATTATAAATTTTTAGTACCACATTTTTAAAAAGTAAGGATGAAGAAAGTTTAGTTTAATAATATCTTTTATATAACCTAATATTACCAAAATATCACTTTAATACATACACAACATAAAACATTCATAATGCTATACTTTACATTCTTTTCCCATATTATTTTTTAAAAATCTGGTGTGTATTTTACACTAACAGTGTATCTCAATTCAAACACTAAATTTTCTTTGTAAATATATGATCTGTATTTTGATTTCATAAAATTTACATTTCAAAGGTAGATTCTCATACCCAACTCATGCTAAATATACTTAAAAGATTTCCAATAATTGAATTGTGTATCCATTTTTATTTAATTGAAATTAATTAAAATTAAATAAAATTAAATACTACTTCTCAGTTGCACTGGCCACATTTCTAGTGCTCAGTAGCTCCGGGGGGCAAGTGTCTACTACAGTGGACAGTGCTCACCTAAACCACAAGAAGAATCAGATGCCTCAAGCAGTGCATCCAGAATCTAGAGAATTGACTTAAAATGCACGGAGGGTGAGTGGATCTACCACCTTGGTATTCTCCCTATTCACATGTGTCCCAGCATTTAGGTTTCCGCAACTCGTCTTATGTTTAGACTATAGATATGATGCTCCTTAACCCACTGTCACCCTATCCTAGAATTTGATGACTAAATAAATGTTTCTACCCATCTCACTCCAATCTAAAATGAAAACAATTTTGACAATATGACATCCAATGAACATTTACTGAGTCTTTTTTTTTTTTTCAGTGTGAAGATACTGGTGTCAGTTCTGTTCTAAATACAGAGATCGGGAAGGCCAAGGGTTGAGGATGGAAGCCCTAACTGAAGCCTGATGAGTACCCTCCATGCAGCTAAATCGTACTCCATGCTCCAATACCTCTGATGAGTAGCTTATCTTTTAAAGCTAATTGGAGTAACCATCAAATTGCTTTTTCACTTACTTTCTCCTATATTTCAAAAATGAAACTGGGACAGGATGAAAACCTCATAAATATCACAGCTGTCAATTCAGAAGCCATTTCTTTGATCCCAACAGTTATTTAATGTATCTTACTGGTGAAATAGAAAAAAATAAGCAGAAATTACCCCAACCTTCAGTTTAATAGATCAGCTCAAATTATGAATATTTTAGAGGGTATTTGGCCAGGACAATCATGGAAACATGTAAGCTATGGAAATACTTATCTCTGGAGATAAATATTCTTTCCCTAAATATGGAACTGAAGCATAAATTACTGTCCTAGAGCTATTTGGAAAGAGTGAATATTGAATACCTGCAATTATAACTGCATTTGTAAAGAAATTTAGTATGCTTAGTCTTTGATAGTGAATTTTGTGAGTGTACCAAAGAATTGCAAAAAAAAATCCATAATTTGAATAAATGAGGCAATTATTTTAAATGTATTCATCAATTCTTGCTTAAACCATTTGCCACTTAAATTTTTCATTCCTTTTTGTGAGTCTCCATCATACTTTTCATCAAAACAAATTTTTCAATGAGCATATACTGTCTTTTGTTTCTTTGTAGTTTTCTATATCTAAGAATCTCATTTTTCAAATATTACTATCTTCTGAAAGCGTGATCAGTGACATTTTTTTCTTTTCCTTGTTCCATATCAAACCATTTTTAGGCATATAATAATTAATCAGATTTACATAATTCAGTTGGGGGTTGTCTCTATGAAGTACGGGGTGAGGAAAATTTTCCCTGAGTTGTTTATGTGTAAATTTACACTTGACAATTTAACCTGGAGATTTTTGAGTGAAGATGGCATTTGAAATGCATTCAATTTCCGTGTCCCTAAAGATCTCTATCACAAGTCATAGTTTTTCTAATATGTCAACAGTCATACACTGAAGTTAAAGTTTTTACACATTGTAATAAAATTAAAAAGAGAATATTCACACCAAATGTAGCATGTTGATTCATGCAAGCCTGGTACTGAAACATCTATATTGTTAGTGTTTGGAGAACTAAATGTATCAGTGGGATGCATAAATTAATTAAATTAATGTTTTCCAATTGTCTGGAATACCAGTTGTCTCCAGAGCCTATGAAGTCTGAAAGGGCTCATTTACTGACTGGGCAGAAAATGAAAATGAAATTCTCCTATTTTAACTTCACACGCATTAGTGCTCTATGTCGACACATGTCTATCACAAGTATTAGATCTAAATAACATAAAACAAAAATTATATAAATTCTGCAAGATGGCAGAAAAGATATATGTAAACTCATTTCAAAAAGGATTTAGTAAGAATACAGCAAGTTATGAAAGCAGCTAGAATTTGAATTTTCAAAGTTATAAGAAACTATAATATATTAGGACTGACAATTCTCTTACCTTTCATAGTTACTTGCCCTTTCACTTGGGGGGGGTAGTTTATAAAAAGCAATCAATAGAATGCCTCAGTGAAATGTATATACCTAGTTCTACATGAGTATGAACTGGGAGTCCTGGGAGAGAAACTTTTTTTTTTAAGGACCTACAGTAAGATTCACCCAATTCACCATTCCTGCAAAAGCATTAAGCAAATTTAGCATTGTGAGCATAAATCATTCCAGAAGACAGAGTCCTTATGCTTATCATGACTAAAAGGAAATGTTGTATAAAACTATCTAAATACATTTTCCTCAAAATTTAATTTTTAACCTTTTTTTTCTCTTTGCATTTCCTTTTGGTAAATTCCATTGACCTATCTTTAATTTCAACAATCAACTCTTCAGTTATGTTGAGACAAATAGTGAGCCAGTTGAAGGGATCCTTCATCTTTGTTACTGTGTTTTCTGCTTCTAGTATTTCCATTCGTTTCTTTCTATAATCCTCTTGCTGCTAAAATTGCCAATCTGATCTTGTATGCTGTTCACATTTCCATTTTACTACTTTGAACATATTAATCACCATAATCATAAATCTCTATTAGACCATTCTAACAGCTGTGTCATATCTGTGTCTGCTTCTGATGACTGTCTTTTCTCTTGAGACTGTCATTTCTTGTATTTTTATATATCTTGATTTGTTAGTGGATATCAGCCATCGTATGTGGAACAGTAAAGACTGAGATAAATTGTTTTTATGACTGTAAATGGGCTTGCTGTTCCTTCTGCTGCACCCTCAGTGCAGGATTTGAATAATCGAATTATGTGTTACAGGATTTGAAGTTTCATGTTTGCTATAGTTACCTGCAGTACAGTCAAAATTCATCTAGCATTTTCTTGTGTTTAGGGGGGGATTCAGCTGGAGATTTTTCTTTTTTTTTTTTTCTGATGATGATTCCATGCTAAGCCTCATCTTCTCTGTGATTTCTCTGTGCCTTGCACAGAGTCTCCTGCATGTATATTCCTTGCTCCATGTTGTTTTTTGCCCTGGTGAGTGGGGTTAACGTTGGAGCCTGAACTCTGTTATTTTTACGAACCCTCAGTCTTCAGTGGGTACCATGTGCCTGAACCTCAGATGAAAGCATTTGATGGCTACACATAATTTGGAGCAAAGTAATACTTATTACCTCATTTATTTGCTCTTATGTATATCTGACAAATTAATCTCAAACCACATGAAACAGTTACAATACAGGTCCTCAGATGTGGAAAGAAAGAACCAAAGGACACAGAGATGGATTGTGGAAAGAAAAACTGAAAAAACAACTACCATTAAGGTCAGAGCAGTTTTATATACATTTTAAAAAAGATTTTCTTTATTTGTTTTAGAGGGTGAGAGAGAGAGAGAGAGAGAGAGAGAAAGTGCCCATGTGCTAGGTGGTGGGGAGGGGCAGAAGGAGAGGGAGAGAGAATCTCAAGCAGACTCCATGCAGAACATAGAGCGTGACATGGGGCTTCATCTAACAACCCTGAGATCATGACCTGAGCTAAAATCAAGAGTCAGATCTTCAACTGACCAACCCACCCTGGCACCCCTTTATATACATTCTTTAATTTTTAATTTTTCTTTTTTTGAAAGATTTTATTTATTTGACAGAGAGAGCACGAGGAGGGGGAGTGGCAGGCAGAGGGAGAAGCAGACTCCCCTCTGAGCAGGAAGCCCAATATGTGACTCAATCCCAGGACCCTGAGATCATGACCTGAGATGAAGGCAGATGCTTAACCGACTGAGCCACCCAGGTGCCCCTATATTATACATTTTGTTAAAGAGCATGAATTATATAGAAATATAGATGGAGTTATAGTATTAAAAAAAAAAAAAGTTAAACGGGGGCACCTGGATGGCTCAGTTGGTTAAGCTGCCAACTCTTGGTTTCAGTTCAGGTCATGATCTCAGGGTCATGAGATGGTGCCCTGTGTCAAGCTCTGTGCTCAGCAGGGAGTCTGCTTGAGATTCTCTCTCCCTTTCCCTCTGCCCCTCCCCCTACCCAATCTCTCTCTCTAAAATAAATAAATAGGTCTTTAAAAAAATAAGGTTAAATGTCCAAACATTTACAAAGAAATCATCATGCTGTTACTTTCATTTATCTCACTGTTTTGGAGTATGCCATCCCTGCCTCCAGTTTATTATTTATAGCTTTCTAAAGCCCTGGTAGGGACTGGCAGCCTGGTTTGGTTTTCTCAGATGGTAACTGATTAGAGTCTTGGTGCTACAGTTTCTAGGCTGGTTCAAAAGCCTCTTCAAGTGCTGTTTACCATGAATTTCCGAAAGAACATACTAGACCAGAGAAAGCAGATGTCAAACCCATGCTCTTCTGTCCTCTATGAAGAAGGGATTTCTGTGGCCTACATACGTGAAAGTAAATGAACGATTTTAAAATGAACTCAGTAATATCATGATCACTCAATAAACTGTCTTAACCTCAGGCAAGAAAGGAAATTCCTCATGATATAATTGCCTTCAGCTCTAACCTCAGGCCTTGGGAGTCAGTAATAAACAGAACAGAGCTCTGTGAGAGGTTGTAGAAATCGGAAAGGTGGCCACCATCAGTGGTAGAAAGCTAAGGTTCTTTCCCTTCCCATGGACCACGCAGAAGCCCGAAGCTCTGGCTTCATGGAGAGAGTGAGGAACAGGCAGCCAGTGACCCCCTCACGATTTCCAGGGCTCGCAAAGCAGCAACAGAAGAATTCTGTTCACAAAAGTCCGATGAGATTTTTCTGTCTGCTTCCAGTGCAGCATAAATGCTCTCTGTGAAGGCTAGCTTTGAGAAATGTGAGAGAAATTTAGTCCAGTAATCATATTTTCAAGACAGATCCAGGAAGGGATGCGAAAAAAACCCAGAGAGGACTCCAGAATATTATGGAGGCTAAAAATAAGACGGGAGGCTGCTTGCTATATGTTCTGTGCCTGATCAGTAGGTACAGAACATGTAAATTATTTATTAACTGCATTTGATCCTGAAACTTCATTGTCAACTCTACCATATATGCTCATCATCATGGGTATGTTTTGTAGTATGGGTTCTTTATTTAGCTTGTTAATAGAAAAGTTTGTTGAAAAGTTACTCATCCGAAATTGAGATATTCCCATCAGTGCTGGGAATAGCGAAAACAAGCCACATATCAAGGAAAGAGCAGGTGATGACCTAGGAGAACACCTATGACTTGTGTGTTGTATATGGAAAGCAGAGCTGGAAGGAGCCTCGGACTTCTGAATTCCTTCACTTTTCTGTTGAGGCAACTGACATCTATAACCTGAGGCAGACGCTCCCAGCATCCACTACAGACCTCCAAAGTCAGCAGATCTGTGTGAGACCACAAGCTGTATATGTATGAACTTGTAGGCAGGACTTGTGAACTACACCTCGACCACTCTCTACTCACTGCTGTTGTGACAGGCAGAACCAGAAGCACCCAGGGGTGTGCAAAGATGGGAAGAGCAAAGGGAACCCCAATGGGCCAGGAGGGTGTGGTCTCAGGTGTGGGGCTTGGGCACCAACAGTAACCTTTGTATTGAGGCTCAATGTTGTACACTTATGCAAATTTTCCCAGTTGAAAATGGCTTGAACAAGAAGCTGGTAAAAGATACAGAAGTCACATCACAGTCTCAACTCACCAAGGGACAAAGGGAAGACAGATAGAACACCACCTACAAGACGCATTTACTGTCTTTGACCAGTGAAGTGCTCTTCCCAGGAACCTGGGCAATCTCTCTGGTCTCAGGAACAGAGGGTAATATGAATCTGGGAACTGTGGGCAAGCCTTTAATGCTGTTAGATCTTTTAAAATACTGGATTGGCAAGCATGGGGATTGAGCCTTTGGTGGGGGAGAAGGATAAAGTGCACAAGGAGAAGGGAGAGGAGGAAGGAAAGAAGACTAGGGTGGGGGGGAGCATAAAGAGGGAGGGGAGAAAGAATTACTATGATTATGGCTGAGCGCTGCTGTCCCAGCACAGAGAACACACGGCTGCTGAGAATGTACGTTCAGAATGTAAGAAGAGCTTGGTTCTAATGTCAGGCACCATCACTTCACTCATTTCGAGACCTTAAACAAGTTAAATAATGTCCAATAAAGCAGTCTTGTTCCCCTGGCATTCTGAGTAACAGACCAGGTACAAAGCAGGGGCATATGTCGAGTGTGACTTTCATCATGGACCTGACGCACAGTTAGGACTAAATAAATACTACCAAAAACCAGGGGAAATCCAAATGAAAGGCCAGAGTCAGGAGAAGTCAGGCCGAGTGAGACCTGCTTAAGGAATCAGCAACCAGCGAGAGGCATGGGGGAAAAAGGAAACTGCCAAGCGCTCATCCCAAGAGAGAAAAGACTGCAAAGGAGAGATGAGAGATAATAGAGGAAATTTTTAGTTTTTTCAGAGACTTTCTAAGAATCAACTTTTATGCTATTTCCCTAGTTAAGTTAAATGTAGTTAAACTATTCCCTAGTGTTCTGAAATGATGAATGTCCTCTTGAGTACCTTAGCGGGACCCTCTGTACATTTACCCTCCACAGTCCTGCCTGTTTCTGTGAGCTTTTCCCCCATCCCTCTGCCCACAGCATGCAGTTTGGTGATTCGGTGATTTTCTTCCCTAGTATCCAGCTGACTGACAGATGATTCGAATTCCATTTCCTACCTCTGTGCTGAGTGAAACAGGAAGAATACTGACGCTTTAGCACCACTGTCCCCAGGAGTGCTTGTGATCGGATTAGACCTAATGGCCACAGATATTCTCATTTCTCCATCTTTCACTGCGAGCAGTATTTGAGGACTAAAATAGCAGAAAATGGGTGGCAAAAATAAAAACTGACATGGATGATAGCAACTGAATTTGGGCTTAGTGAATTTGGGCTTGGAGAAATTGCAGTCAACTCTGGCTAGGCAGCTAAGATGAGTGTGTATGTGTGTATGTGTGCGTGTGTGTGTGTGTGTGCGTGTGTGCACAGGAGCACACAGGTATATAAACTTTCTAAGGAAAGTGACTTGGTTGTGAGAACCAGAAATCAACTATTCAGCCCCTGGAAGATCTCTCTGGTAGCAATGCATAACACTGGAAGGTACTCCTTTAGAATCGGGAACTTACTGGAAATTAGTACGTGTGGGCAGCTATCCAGCTGCTGTGTGACCCTCCCTGGATGTTGAGCAACGTGCATTTCTGTTTTGGGAGAGTATTCAAAGATGCACCTTCTCTGCAGGGGGTTGACCTGCATCTCTCTTTCAGGTATACTCAAGGAATTAGTAGCAATATATCATCTCATGAAGTATGCTGGAGCATGTAATTTCAAGCTACAAAATCATTTTGTTACACATACACCTTGTCCAGGGTCAGGGCAGGTAGGAGGTAAAATAAAGATGGAGCTGGATCAGTGGGACCGGGAGAGAGGGAGTGCTTGTCCTGGAGCATTTCCTAGAGCGTGGCAGCTGGGTCCCCCTCTCAGGGTCTCCTGTGTCCCCTCCTTCCGATTTGCCTTTTTATGTAGGCTCACATAAAAGTACACTTTGCTTATTACTATGCTTCTAAAGATAATTACCTGATCATCTTACTTTTATATTCTGGGTTCTCCCCAGAATATTGATGGGTAATAACAGGAAATAACTAAAAGTTTTTTAAATGTCAAAAAAAAAAAAAGTCATACTTGACTTCCAGGAATTGGTGTCATTACTGGTTTCTCACATTTGCAGTCTGTTTACTTCTTCATATCCTTGACGTTCACGTTCGCATTAATCCTGGCTGCATCCCCTATTCCCTGAGAGCTTCCCCCCACCATGTGCCGAGAGCTCCAGCTTTCCTATACCGGTGGCCCCCCCTCTTCCAAAGTTCATGCTACACCACTTCACTTTTGTGAAAGACCTACAGTAGTGCCTGTTTTCAGGAGCTGAAAGAAATTTGAAGATTTTTGCTATTTTAGGAAAAAAAGGCAACAAAACAGAACTAGCGTTGAGCATTTGTTCCGCAGGGAACCCTTCTGGGGCAGCGCGCACGCCGGGCCACGGAGTGGCCCCTCAGCTGCTCCCCCAGAACCACACCCCACATCACAAGCATCCATCCACCAGGGCTCTGAGCTGCGCCCGCCTGTGTACTTTTCCTTGATTCATCCTGTGGCTCCCTTAGCCAGATGTGTCCTCACCTATCAAATATGCCTAAGAGAGCTATTTTTTAGGTCTGGGAACGTGCAAAAAATTTTCCATATAAATTATCACCTCTTCACTCACACCATTTCAACTTACAAAAGTTTTCACAGGAATGCTCCACTTTCAGAAAGTGGGGGAAGTCTGTGTATCTTATTTCATTCAGGACTGGTTTCCATAATGGGACGCCCCTGTTGTTATTGGTGTGCATTATGAAATGTACAAGAGTGTACACTCTGCTTCCGTTCTCCCTCGATCCAGGCTACGGCTGTGCTTACCCTTGCAAGCACCTGCTGGTCTGGCTGCTCCCAGGACCGAGCTTGCCCCTCCTGCTCCTGCCGTTTTCTCCCCAGGGCACTCTCAGTAAGTCACCTGCATAGGTATTTCCATCTCAAGCTTTTCACCTCCTTACCTGCCCCAAATCTGTAACTGTGGAGAGCTTGGAGATGACAACAGGGACTCATACTTCTTTCCCCCTATATAGCATATGTGGTTTGTTAACCGAAACCCCTAGGTGTTGCACCTGCAACTTTTATGGCCCCGGGAGTAATAGCGAGGCTGAGCATGGCAGGCCTGATAACAGTATCCTGACTGCAGCCTGCCTCGCTGGTGTAAGAGGAAGACACTGACCCTGAGAAACATTCTTACCTAGAAGATTTTAAAATGTAAAAATGTGTTCATCTCAGAATTGAAGAACTTTCTAGGGCTCAATTTCCTTATCCATAATATGGGACTAATGACAGCTTCTGGCTCATCTAATTGTTGGAAATGTTGCATTAGTAACATGTGTAAAGCCAAACAGTGTGTGGGCAGGAGCACTTCAATGAGGACATGTGTTTTATTTGTAGTAGTCAAATTATTATATGTAAATTTACTGAAGAAGTTTGGTTTAAGATTCATTCCTTAACCAGTATAGAATAAAATGGTTTTCTTTAAATTTACCCCAAATTCAAATATGTTTGCACCCATTCCCCTAATATCGTCTCTTAACACTTCAGATTATGATGGGACCATTTTAAATGGAGTAAAATTTGTTGAGGTCCTAGTCCTGGGTAAAGAAATAAGGATTCAGGCAGTAGTTACAGCTGATACACACATTTCACTGCTTTGCCTCCTGGATTAGAAATGTCAGTGTTTCCAATAGGATTCAGATTCTCATTAGAATTTGGGAGCCCTGCCCTCCTTGGTTACCCCAACGACTACCCAAAAAAGAGGGCAGGTGCCCAAATAGGAGCCTCTTTTGGAAAACCTGAGAACTTTCCTTCTCCCTGAGCCATAATTTCTCAGACTCATAGTCCTTGTCTTCCTTACCTTAGGTCCCAAGAGCATTTCTGTTTAAAATTAACGTGCAGGGGCGCCTGGGTGGCTCAGTCGTTAAGTGTCTGCCTTCGGCTCAGGTCATGATTCCAGGGTTCTGGGATCGAGCCCCACATTGGGCTCCCTGCTCTGTGAGGAGTCTGCTTCTCCCTCTCCCACTCACCCTGCCTGTGTTCCCTCTCTCGCTGTGTCTCTCTCTGTCAAATAAATAAAATCTTTAAAAAAATAAATAAAATAAAAAAATAAAAAAAATAAAATTAACATGCAAATTGCACTCCTAGACGTTTACCCGAAGGGTATAAACATACTGATTCGAAGGGATACATGCATCCCAATGCATATGGCAGCATTGTCTATAAGAGCCAAACTATGGAAACAGCCCATGTCCATTAACCGATGAATGGATAACATAGAGGTGCCATATATGAAATACCATATACATATATATGAAATGTACAAGAGTGTACACTCTGTACATATATATGGGAATATTACTCAGCCATCAAAAAGAATGATATCTTGCTATTTGCAACAATGGTGATGGAGCTAAAGTATTATGCTAAGTGAAATAAGTCAGTCAGAGAAAGGTAAGTACAATATGATTTCACTCATAAGCGGAATTTAAGAAACAAAACAGATGAACATGGGAAAAAAAGAGATAGGCAAACCAGAAAATGAACTCTCATCTATAGAGAACACACTGATGGTCACCAGAGGGGTGGGGGGTTGGGGGAAATGGGTGATGGGGATGAAGGCTTGCACTTGTTGTGTTGAGCACTGGGTGATGTACGGAATTGTTGAATCACTATATTTGTACACCTGAAACTAATATTACACTGTAAGTTAACTAACTGGAATTTAAATTAAAAATTGAAGAAAAAAGAAATAAATGAAATATGCAAAAATCAGTAGCCTTCATATATATAGCAGTAATTAATTAAAAGATACAATATTAGAGAAACCCCTATTTAAAATTGCAACAAAAGGGGCACCTGGGTGGCTCAGTCGTTAAGCATCTGCCTTCAGCTCAGGTCATCATCCCAGGGTCCTGGGATGGAGCCTCGCATCGGGCTCCCTGCTCAGCGGGAAGCCTGCTTCTCCCTCTCCCACTCCCCCTGCTTGTGCTCTCTCGCTGTGTCTCTCTCTGTCAAATAAATAAATAAAATCTTTAAAAAAATAAATAAAAATAAAATTGCAACAAAAAATAAACTAAAGAATTGTTTAAAATTGGGATGCCTGGGTGGCTTAGTCAGTTAAGCATCTGCCTTCGGCTCAGGTCATGATCCCAGGGTCCTGGGATCAAGTCCTACATTGGGCCCCCTGCTCAGCGGGGAGTCTGCTTTTCCCTCTACCTGCCACTCCCCCTGCTTGTGCACTCTCTCCCTCTCTCCCTGACAAATAAATAAAATCAATAAAATCTTTGAAAAAAAAAAAGAATTGTTTAAAACTTATATAAGGAGTAACTAAAACACTTCTGAGAGATACAAACGTAGATCCAAACAAATGGAATGATGTCCCTTATTCTTGGATAGGATCACACATTATAAAGATGTTAATTCCCTTGGGGTGCCTGAGTGGCTCAGTCGATTGAGTGTCTGCCTTCGGCTCCAGGTCATGATCCCAGGGTCCTGGGATCAAGTCCCGCATCGGGCTCCTTGCTCTGCGGGAAGCCTGCTTCTCCCTCTCCCACTACCCCTGCTTGTGTTCCCTCTCTGACTGTGTCTCTCTCTGTCAAAAAAATAAATAAAATCTTTAAAAAAAAAAAAGATGTTAATTCCCTTCAATTTATGTATGTAAAAATACAAATAAGCTTTGTCTTTTAGAGTTAAAACATTTATCTGAAAGTTCATATCGAAAAAGCATGCAAAAACAGCCAAGAAAATACTAAAAATAAATAAAAAAATAAACCAAAAAAACTAGGAGAGGTGACTGACCCTGTCAGAAATTAAAGCATGTGATAAAGACCTCTGAAATTAAAAGTGTGGTACTGGAGTAAAACAGAAAAAAGACCAGTGGAATTGAATAGAAAGCCCAGAAATAGGGTGAAAATCTGGTATGTGAGAAAAGTGACATTTCAAATGACTGGGGCAAAGATGGACTTTGTAATAAATGGACAAATGGTGCTTGAACAACCAGGCAGCTGTTTAGAAAAAGGTAAGACTGGGGGCACCTGGATGGCTTAGTCGATTAAGCGTCTAATTCAGCTCAGGTCATGATCCTGGGGTCCTGGGGTCCTGGGATGGAGCCCTGTGTCGGGTTCTCTGCTCTGCAGGCCTGATGCAACACACAAGTTCTAATTCCAAGTGGGTTAGAGACCCAAATGTTGAAATGAATTGTGTAGGTATCAGAAAAAAGATATGGACAGATTTCTCATTAATATAAAGAGAAGGTTTTCCAGATAATGCTTATCCAAAGTCAGCCTTCGGCTCAGGTCATGATCCTGGAGTCCCTGGATGGAGTCCTGCATCGGGCTCCCTGCTGGGTGGGGAGGCTGCTTCTCCCTCTCCCACTCCCCTCTGCTTGTGTTCCCTATCTCGCTGTGTCTTTCTCTGTCAAATAAATAAATAAAATCTTTAAAAAAAAAAAGACATGAACAAAGAATTCCAAAACATGTATAAGTCTGGCCTTCAAAATAAAATATTTAAACTTGCTCATAATTTATTAATACAGTTAAGACAAGGTTGAGATGCTGTTTTTCACCTACTATTACATTGACAGAGATTAAAAAGAGTGACAGCACATTCTGTTAGGGAGCCTGTAGGGAAATGGGCAATTTCATATTGTTGGCAGAAAATACAAACTTTCTGGAGAGGTTTTCCTGACACCTAACAAGACATATGAACTTAATTTCTGACCTAGTAATCCCACTTTTAGGTCTCTCCTCTGCAAATTCACCCCACAAAACACTAAAATACTTATGTATAAGGTTACTTATTGCATCACCACTTGTAATATTGGAAACAATCTAAACGCACAGACCTAAGAGAACAGTGGAATAAAGTATGGTACATTCATGCCAGAGAATACTATGCAGTTATAATTAAAACTTTTCTTTTTTCCGAATGAACAAAGATTTTCTCAACTCTATCACCTTTTACTTTAATAGCATTACCTTGATGCTTATTGCTTTTCATGTATTTAAAATGTCATGTAAATAACCAGACTGTTTCAAAAACACCTTTATAATCTCACTTCGGTCATCAAGTCACATTTATTTCAAGTCATTGAAGTCATTGTGTTTCCTGATTCACCGTGACAATGTTCTTGTGTGGAGTGGAAATGGCCATCTCTTGTTGGTTGTTTCTAGATACTCAACTGTTACATCAAGAAGAGCCTCGGAATACCTCATCAAATGCACCACCAGATATGACATTTAAACCTTGTCACCAATGCCAAGACATAGATCTGATCCATTACAATCATCTAAGAACTCAGAAAAATAAATCACGACACGTCATCTTTTAACATTTCTAAAGCTTTTTTTAATATCTTTAAAAGCGGTTAAGTATTTGCCATCAGCGTATTTTTGGAGATGATGACACAATAATGTAAATAAAAGATTTTTTAGAAAGTTTAAAGCACAATACAAATATATATATATATATATATATATATATATATATATATATATATATA
>NW_023270380.1:14537515-14621140 GCF_011800145.1 Mirounga leonina | reverse complement strand
TATATATATATATATATATATATATATATATATATATATATATATATTTCTATCTACCTCCCAATTCCCAGTCTGGGGATCCAGCCTCTGATATGTTTTGGACAAATTAACACTAACTTCTCCCTATACAATATGTTAATTACAATATACCTAAACAAGTTAGGGAAATAATATGGTCTCTACTATCAACTTTATGGACGCTGACCTAGGAACCAGTGACATTGTTCCATAATCTAGACTCTTTCTGGCATTGCTCTTCTGCTAAGCTTCAGCTAGGGGTTCCAATTGTGAGAGTCATTATTTCTCATCTTTGAGTTTTTGTACTATTTGCAGATATTCACTGATAAATTCCATGGGTTTACTTTATTTAGTACAGTGTTGTTGTTTTATTTTGGTTTTTGAGAAAGGCAGTTTTTCATTATAACTGAACCCAACATTCTTATTAAGTCCCTGAGATGATATTCTAGGATAATGCTATTTTTATGCAATTTTGTGTTTATAAGGAAATGCTCTCTAATTAATGCTATTGGATTAGATGTCAATGACTACTTGAAACCCTCGGCTACATAGTCATGCTGGGTCATGCCATTTTGAGGTATTAAATCACAGGCTTCCAGGCCAGTCTGCATTAATTTGTACATTGAAAAAAAGGAAATAAAACAGACGAAGCAATCGTTTTCAAAATATATTTTTTTATAATTTCATATTAGCATTTACTAGTTAATAATTATACAGGAAAATGTTAAGACAAATGTGATTATTTCAAAATTGAAAATTACTCTAATAATTTGGTTCCTTTAAAATATGTCTCAAACTAACTTTTTACCAAATTAAAAAGGAAAGATGAATTCCCACGTTTGTCCTTCCTCCATCAGAATGCCAAGGTTAAATGTCATGAGGATCTAACAATTTAATTACTGAAACAGCTATATGAATTAGTAGTAGTTTAATGCTCGAATTTGGAAGTCACCAATGAGAGCATCCCCACCCCTAAATGTGATGCTTAGAAGCCCACCCTGCTGTGTGCATTTTCAGAGAATACTTCTTCAGACATTAAGAAAACCATCAACAAGGGTCTACAGTTTTGGATCCTGGTGAGACTGATTCCTGAGCTAGTAAGCTTTTCTCTCTTCAGGTGAATGTCTTAGGGGTATACACGGCAATGGGTGAGGCTGATTACCAGAAAGAATTTCCTTATTGGAATAGAGTGATACGACACCCTCACTTTGTTAAAAAGGGAAAGGCCCAACAGATTATTGCAATTAAACAGAGCTAAGAGGGCGCCTGGGTGGCTCAGTTGGTTGGGCGACTGCCTTCGGCTCGGGTCATGATCCTGGAGTCCCTGGATCAAGTCCCGCATCGGGCTCCCTGCTCGGCGGGGAGCCTGCTTCTCCCTCTGACCCTCCCCCCTCTCATGTGCTCTCTCTCTCTCATTCTCTCTGTCTCAAATAAATAAATAAAATCTTAAAAAAAAAAAAAAAAAACAGAGCTAAGAGAAAGGATCAACAGTGGTTTATGCTCAGACTGATAGAGTTAAAAAATCAACTGGCATACATTTAAATGATCTTTTTCCTCCATGAAACTGCAGGGAAATCTGCTCCCTCTTTGAAAACTTTCAAGGGAAAACCATGCTAGTGTTTTGAAAAAGCTGAGAGTGAATTCAAACAGATGTGCATATTTTCAAATAATAAAAACTAGATCAATCTTGGCCTAAACCAGACATCTGTTTAAAATTTTTATTAGAGGGAAGAAATCACTATTTATTAATTTCCAGGGCTATGCTATATATTTTTACATACATTCTCTCATTTAGTTCTATTGAAAAATCTGTGAGGTTGCCTACATTCTACCCAATTTATATCAGAAATAAAGAATAAAACCTAAGGCTTAGGCAGGTTAAGTGACTTAATCAAAGTCAGCAAGTAAGTACCAAATCTATATTTCAACTGAACTTCTATTTTACCCTGAAAATTTTCAGCAGTAAAATGTCTTTATTGCAAGTAAAACACCTCTTCTTGCAATCACTAACGGTCACTGTTCTTGGCTTTAAATAAAGTTGCACAAATCTGAATTGAATTCCCTTTGCTTCTGCTTCTTCCTCTTCTTCCCCTCCCCTTTGTCCCTGTCTTCCCTGAATCTACACAGCACTGTAGCAGTGTCTCTCCCCAGTGCGCTGTCTGCCTTGCATTTACAGTCATCTGAACCCTTGAGAGGCTTGGGCAGAAACACCTGTCATAAAGGGGGGTATTTGGCTCCAGGTGGGTATTCAATCTATATCACTTCAGTAGCTCACAACTGTGTATACTTCAAGGTGAGCCAAATGTTTTACTATTTGGTGGCTTGCACCATGATTTCCTGAATGTGTACATACTATAGAGGGCATGAAGAGGAAAAGAATAAATAGGAAAGAATTACATTAATTCATAGTCCCTTCCATCAATCTGGGTATTAATTCGGAAACAACACAATGCATTGCACTACATAACATGTAATTTAGAAGACCTACAATATGAAATACCAAGTACATAAAGGGTATTTGTTTGGCTTGTTTTTGTTATTGTTTTCTTTTTATTCAAATCCGTTATATTTTCTAAAGAAAATTTTTGAGCAGGTTTTTGAAAGAGGGTAGAATAGGAAATGCATTTCTGGTGATAAAAGATTGGCCTTGTCTAAGTGAGGGAGGTTTAGAGAAAATGATTTGACCCAGAAAACAATGTCACCTATATTATGTCACCTGTCATGCCCCAGGGCAAAGAATGTGACCTTTGGAATTGTGAACTTGGGCAATTTAATAATATAATTCTCTAATTTATCAAATGGAAATCATGAAGATTTGTCAGTTTATTGCGAAGAATGAAGTAAACTATATTTTCAAAGTCTCCTGAACTCTATCTAGGCACACAGTGCATACATTTTAGTCCCTCTTCCTGTCGCACTTATTTTGGGTTCATAGCTAGAACCTAAATTGTTACAGAACTGTTTCAAAAACCGTTTATTATGTTAAGACTTCAGTATGTGTTTGAAAGCATAATACACAGAGTAAACATGTTTCCCAATATCATGCATATGTGAAACCTGCCTTCAAGCTAAGTATAATTTTATGGCTTTTAACTTCTGGTTCTTCAATTTCATTGTCATTGTTAACTAAAATTACAATTTGAGATCTTAATATATTCCATCAAAACAAAATTTAAAAAAAATCAAATATCCATACTAAGATCCCAGTATTTAGCTTTGAAATCTATTATTGCTCCCTATGCACTATGATTCTAAATCAGAACTTGAGTTTGGTGTAGTTACTGCTCTGCTTAACTGAAATTTTCAGATCACAATATTATATATGCTATATATAGATACCATGTTTAGTATTTAAATTGTAGATCACAAAGTAATGCTTGTGATGGCTTGCTATTTCCACATGGATCCACTGTGACATACACAAGGCCCGCTTCCCTCTAACACCCATGCAATTTGGATAGGGAGCATCTGAACTAAACTGCAGGATTATCATGAGAAAGGATGTCTTTCTCTTAATAAAGGTCCCTGAAAGCTTGTGACTCTTTTCTCATTATGATCCGTCTTAAGTCCTTTTTTTTCTCCTTACTGAGACAGAATTGAAATATACCTTGCATACATTTAAGGTGTGCCCTGTGTTGACTTGATACCCTAACTTACTGCACTATGATCCCCGCCTCCCTCACATCACATAAGAAAGAATGTGATTGCCTTCAGCTAGTAGACACCACCACAGGGGGTTAAATGGGGACTTGGTCACTTTGTTAAGAACCTTTATTTTTATTTTTTTTAAAGATTTTATTTATTGGGGTGCCTGGGTGGCTCAGTAGGTCAGCAACTGTCTTGAGCTCAGGTCATGATCCCACAGTCCTGGGATCAAGTCCCAGAGGGAGAGGGAGAAGCAGACTCCCCACTGAGCAGGGAGCCCGATGCGGGACTCGACCCCAGGACCCAGGGATCATGACCTGAGCCGGAGGCAGATGCCTGTATGAGCCCCCCAGGTGCCCCCATTAAGAGCCTTTAACTGTTACTTCTGTTGGTCTGTGTCGCAGAGACAAACTCTCTCATGTCTGCTGGAGGGGAGCAGCGGACCGTAGTTGTGAAGTCTGGCAACCACACCTGGAGAACCCAGCAGGGAAGTGCTTTGGATATCTCACTCTTGCTGCCTTTCAGTGAATCCTCCTGCTCCCAGAGTGGCCCCTCGCATGCCCATGAGCACCGTTCAACTTGCCCTGAGTGTAGAACCTCCCCAGAAAGTCAGCTTCCACTGTCATGGGAGGTACGGTTCCTGGGCAGCATCATTTCTGGGAGGATGTCTAAGGGCCTGTCTGATAGCTAGGGGCCAAATATGTCTCCTGTAACTCGTAACACTAGGGAGCTGGCTTTTGTTGCTTGCGCAATCCAAGCACTCAGGTTTCATTTTCTCTGGTGTGCTCAATTAGTACAGGCCCACCTGCCTTCCTCTTCTAAGATTTTGCAGTCTCTTTGGTTATCCACTGCTTTTGGTCTTTGTCTTTGCTGTTTCTTAGTGACACAAAAATTCCTCAGATACTTCATCTTGGGGCTTTGTTTCACTTGGAGCACTGAAAATTTTCTTCTAACCAAGAGTAACCAGAGTTTGCTGTCTGAAGAAGAATGGAATAAGGAAAAGAAATAAGAAAAAGAAATAAAAGGCATCCAAATTGGTAAGGAAGAAGTAAAACTTTCACTGTTTGCAGATGACATGATACTCTACACAAAACCCTTAAGACTCCACCAAAAAAACACTAGAATTGATAAATGAAATCAGTAAAGTTGCAGGATACAGTACAGTAATACACTGTATTTCTATACACTAATAATAAAGCAGCAGAAAGAGAAATTGAGAAAACAAACCCATTTACATTTGCACCAAAAATAATAAAATATTTAGGGATAAACCTAACCAAGCAGGTGAAAGGGGTACACTCTGAAAACTCTAAAACAGTGATGAAAGACATTGAAGACAACTCAAACACATGGAAAGACATTCCATGCTCATGGATTATAAGAACACATATTGTTAAAATGTCTCTACTACCCAAAGCAATCTACAGATTTAATGCAATCTCTATCAAATACAAACGGCATTTTTCACAGAGCTAGAACAAACAATCCTAAAATTTGTATGGAACCACAAAAGACCCAGAATAGTCAAAGCACTCTTGAAAAACGAAGATGGAGGTATCACAATTCCAGATTTCAAGATATATTATAAATCTGTACTCATCAAAACGGAATGGAATTGGCACAAAAATAGACACATAGATCAATGGAATACAATAGAAAGCCCAGCAATAAGCCCATAATTATATGGTTAATTAATCTTTGACAAAAGAGGCAAGAATATGCAATGGGAAAAAGACAATCTCTTAACAAAATGCTGTTGGGAAAACTGGACAGCAACATGCAAAAGAAAGAAACTAGACCACTTTCTTACACCATACACAAAACAGACACAAAATGGATTAAGGACCTAAATGTGAGACCTGAAACCATAAAAATCCTAGAAGAGAGTACAGGTGGTAATTTCTCTGACATCAGCTCCAGCGACACTTTTCTAGATACGTCTCCTGAGGCAAGGGAAACAAAAGCAAAAATAAGCTATTTGAACTACATCAAAATAAAAAGCTTCTGCACAGCAAAGGAGACAATCAACAAAACTGAAAGACAACATACTGAATGGGAGAAGAGATCTGCAAATGACATAACCAATAAAGTGTTAGTGCCCAAAATATATAAAGAACTTATACAAATCAATACCCAAAAAACAAATAATCCAATTAAAAAATGGGCAGAACACATGAATAGATATTTCTCCAAAGAAGGCATACAGGTGCCCAACCAATACATTAAAAGTTGCTCATCACTCATCAGGGAAAAGCAAATCACAACTACAATCAGATATCACCCCACACCTGTCCGAATGGCTAAATCAGCAACACAAGAAACAACAAGTGTTGGTGAGGATGTGGAGAAAAAAGGAACCTCTGTTGCACTGTTGGTGGGAATGCAAAATGATGCAGCCAATGTGGAAGACAGTATGGAGATTCCTCAAAAAATTAAAAATAGAACTACCATATGAGCCAGTAATCACACCTGGATATTTACCCAAAGAATACAAGAACACTAATTCAAAAGAATATATGCACCCCTGTGTTTAATGCAGCATTATTTACAACATCCAAATTATGGAAGCAGCCCAAGTGTCCACTGGTAGACGAACGGATAAAGAAGAGGTGGTAGACATATACAATGGAACGTTACTCAGCCAAAAAAGGGATGAAATCTTCCCATTTGCAATGACATGGATAGAGCTAGAGAGTATAATGCTAAGTGAAATAAGTCAGACAAAGGCTAAATTCCTATGTGGAATTTAAGAAACAAAACAATTGAACAAAGGAGGAAAAAAAAAAAAGAGAGACCATAAAACAGACTCGTAAATACAGAGAACAAACAGATTGTCCGCCAGAGGGGAGGTAAGTGGGGGATGAGTGTAATAGGTGAAGGGGATGAAGAGCACACTAAACATGATGAACAGTGATATATAGAATTGCTAAATCATTATATTGTACACCTGGACCTAATATAATCATGTATGTTAACTATACTGGAATTAGTATTTTAAAAAAAGAGAATGTTCCATATGATCCTCTCTTATTAACTGCCCTATTCTCTTTTGTATGAGATGGATTAGTTCAAGCTACTTTACCAAATAAATCACTTTAGAATGTGACTTTTTAAATAGAAATACTTGAAAAGCAACTCAATCATGTTCATTTCCTAAGTCAAAATGCATGATTGATAATGGAAATTCTGGAGTCATATAGATCAATGTTCAAGAATGGCTCCCAGAGCAAGTCAGGCAAAGGCATCCCCCTGAGTAGATGCATCCCCAAGGGAGATGGTTTAGTGAGGGAAATGAGGGCTGGGTTTAGCTCCCTGTCCACCCAGCACAGAGCCTGTGTACAGGGTACAACATGTACAACTTGGAGACCCTTCCAAATTGGCAAAGAAGAAGTCAAACTCTCACTCTTTGCAGATGATATGATACCCCTAAGACTCCACCCCAAAACTGCTAGAACTCATACAGGAATTCAGTAAAGTGGCAGGATATAAAATCAATGCACAGAAGTCAGTGGCATTCCTATACACCAACAACAAGACAGAAGAAAGAGAAATTAAGGAGTCGATCCCATTTACAATTGCACCCAAAACCATAAGATACCTAGGAATAAATCTAACCAAAGAGGCAAAGGATCTGTACTCAGAAAACTATAAAATACTCATGAAAGAAATTGAGGAAGACACAAAGAAATGGAAAAACGTTCCATGCTCATGGACTGGAAGAACAAATATTGTGAAGATGTCAATGCTACCTAGAGCAATCTACACATTCAATGCAATCCCCATCAAAATACCATCCACTTTTTTCAAAGAAATGGAACAAATAATCCTAAAATTTGTATGGAACCAGAAAAGACCCCGCATAGCCAGAGGAATGTTGAAAAAGAAAAGCAAAGCCGGCGGCATCACAATTCCGGACTTCCAGCTCTATTACAAAGCTGTCATCATCAAGACAGCATGGTACTGGCACAAAAACAGACACATAGATCAATGGAACAGAATAGAGAGCCCAGAAATGGACCCTCAACTCTATGGTCAACTCATCTTCGACAAAGCAGGAAAGAATGTCCAATGGAACAAAGACAGTCTCTTCAACAAATGGTGTTGGGAACATTGGATAGCCACATGCAGAAGAATGAATCTGGACCATTTCCTTACACCACACACAAAAATAGACTCCAAATGGTTGAAAGACCTCAATGTGAGACAGGAGTCCATCAACATCCTAAAGGAGAACACAGGCAGCAACCTCTTTGACCTCAGCCGAAGCAACTTCTTCCTAGAAACATCGCCAAAGGCAAGGGAAGCAAGGGCAAAAATGAACTATTGGGACTTCATCAAGGCAAAAAGCTTTTGCAAAGCAAAGGAAACAGTCAACAAAACCAAAAGACAACCGACAGAATGGGAGAAGATATTTGCAAATGACATATCAGATAAAGGGCTAGTATCCAAAATCTATAAAGAACTCATCAAACTCAACACCCAAAGAACAAAGAATCTGATCAAGAAATGGGCAGAAGACGTGAACAGACATTTTTCCAAAGAAGACATCCAAATGGCCAACAGACACATGAAAAAGTGCTCAACATCGCTCAGCATCAGGGAAATCCAAATCAAAACCTCAATGAGATACCACCTCACACCAGTCAGAATGGCTAAAATTAACAAATCAGGAAACGACAGATGTCGGCGGGGATGCAGAGAAAGGGGAACCCTCGTCCACTGTTGGTGGGAATGCAAGCTGGTGCAGCCACTCTGGAAAACTGTATGGAGGTTCCTCAAAAAGTTGAAAATAGAGCTACCATATGATCCAGCAATTGCACTACTGGGTATTTACCCCAAAGATACAAAAGTAGGGATCCGAAGGGGTACGTGCACCCCGATGTTTATAGCAGCAATGTCCACAATAGCCAAACTGTGGAAAGAGCCAAGATGTCCATCGACAGATGAATGGATCAAGAAGATGTGGTATATATATACAATGGAATATTATGCAGCCATCAAAAGGAATGAGAGCTTGCCATTTGCAATGACATGGATGGAACTGGAGGGTATTATGTTGAGTGAAATAAGTCAAACAGAGAAAGACATGTATCATATGATCTCACTGATATGAGGAATTCTTAATTGCAGGAAACAAACTGAGTGTTGTTGGAGTGGGGGGTGGGGTGGGAGGGATGGGGTGACTGGGTGATAGACACTGGGGAGGGTATGTGCTCTGCTAAGTGCTGTGAATTGTGCAAGACTGTTGAATCTCAGATCTGTACCTCTGAAACAAATAATACAATATATGTTAAGAAAAAAAAAAGAAGAAGAAGAAGGTAGCGGGAGGGGAAGAATGAAGCGGGGGAAATTGGAGGGGTAGACGAACCATGAGAGACGATGGACTCTGAAAAACAAACAGGGTTCTAGAGGGGAGGGGGGTGGGAGGATGGGTTAACCTGGTGGTGGGTATTGAGGAGGGCACATTCTGCATGGAGCACTGGGTGTTATGCACAAACAATGAATCATGGAACACTTCATCTAAAACTAATGATGTAATGTATGGGGATTAACATAAGAATAAAAAAAAAAGAAATCAGAGTGAAGATAAAACAAAGACAAGACTCAGAAATTCAAATGATGGAGGAAAAGGGCAATCTGCTTCTATGAAATGTAGGACAGCCAGCTCTCCTACTGACGACTGATTATCTCATCAGTGCCTTTTTAACATAAATAGATTTGGGCCTTGACATTCTTCAAAGGAGACAAGAGGGTGAGCATGGGCCCTGCTCTCCCCCAGCCTTGTGGGCTTCGATGAGCCCCTTTACTTGGGCAGGCTTAAGTTTCTGAAAGAGAGGCAGGGCGTTCTTTTATTTTAAAGCATTTAGGCTCTAGCAACTGAGAATTTAATTATCCCTCTCTTTCCTTCCATTAGGTTAGCATTTCTTCTTTACAAGAGCAGCACCTTCAAGGAGTATACAATGAGAAACTTTCTGCATCTCTGATGGTGCTCCTTCGAACCCCAACCATGGAGAATAAATTCCCAGTGACAAAGCTTGCCCTCCAGCAATGCAATTCCAAATAGATTTCTCAGACCTCTCGTTTCCATCTTCCTGCAAAAGTAAGTTTTCTCTCAACACTTAAAAGAATATATTTCCATTAAATTATTCCAACGTTCAGAGAAAATCATGGGTACTTCAATTAACAGTAATCACCAGTCACCCATAAAGATAATGCCATCAACACAAAAAAGCATCTATGGGATTCATAAACAATTGCAGACATTTTCAAAAATAAAAAAACATTGGATGCAGTATCCCATTTTTACAATCCCTGCATTGCTTTCTATCTAGTGAAACACCTACTGTCTTCTTCCCCTCCAGAAAGAACGATAGAGACTAAAATACAAGGAGGTTGTTGGGTCTTAATTCTGCTTTTCTTACCTTTGATTTATCTTCTTTTGAGCTTCCACCTTGCATGTAATTTATAATTTACGCCCATAGTTACCTCCCTCATAGATATATCGCAGAGATTGAGTATTGTTTTAAAGTTATATTTTCATTATTTTCTTTCTGCATGGTGGAAGGTTGGCCTCGTCTCTATGCAATATCTATAAACTTTGTAAATATTGTTGCATTTAGGGAAGGGAGGGTTTTGTGCACTTGGGGCATTTTTTTATTAACTGATGACTCACAATGTCCCAAAGATACTCAGAATATTCTATCTTTATCCCTTTTGAGAAAGATAAGAGTACAAACTTCAAAATGAAGTTTCTTAATCCAAGTTATATAATTGATTCTATCTATCTATCTATCTATCTATCTATCTATCTATCTACCTACCTACCATCTATTTATGGCACCATCATCCATCTAATTGCATAAAGCCCCAAAAGGGCACCACAACATTATAAGCAACTAAATGGTAAAGTAACTGCCTCACAGTATTGTATGACTTTGAGCTGTTCTCAAGTGAAAAGAAAAAACAAGAAAATAAGTAAAAAGAATTATTCATCTATTCTCTCAGTGATTCATTCTTTCACTCAGCAAATGTTTATTTTGTGCCTATGTTATGCCTTTTGTGCCTCTGTCCAGGTTGCCCTTTTCCTTTCTTTAAGTTTTTATTCCTTTTTTCCTGGTTGAAGCCTGAACTGCAGCCTTTACTACTCGAAACACTTGAAGGACTTTGTAAGAGTAGCAACTTCACCTTTTACCTCTTTGATTTCTCTCCACTATGTTCTACATAAAAGAAACTGCTCTAAACATCCTGGAAGTATTTTTCTCAGTAAACAAAGGCCCCAATTTTTAGCTGGATGTGTTACCTCTAGGCTAAAATATTTCTTAGCATTTCTTGTAGCTAGTGTGACCATATGATTAAGTATTGGCCAAGAAGACATTTATGAGAAAGTTATAAGATAGAACCAGACTGATTCCTTAAAAGGAGATTAAAAACAAAAAACAAACAAACAAAAACTTTCTTCTATTTGCTCTTTAGAATATGTCTGAAATGTTCGCACCTATCATGGACTGTTTGGAGACGGTAAAAATAGAGTAACATGGCCGACGAAGCCAGTTTCCCTGACAACAGCCATTCAACTCTTGCCTCTTTGCTTCTTTTCTATGATCGAGAAGTAAGTTTTTACTTTGCTTAAGGCAATATTTCTGGAGTTTTTGCTTGGTTCATAACCAACTGTAATTGTAACTTACTCAACCTAGTAAATAGATAAGCGCATATTATGGATCTGAATACAAACATCCTGATTATTTGACTTCAATTTTTAGAACTATGAACATAGAGTTTAATCCAAGGACTGTATCCATGCATAAGACAGATGCTATTCATAAAATAAAATGCTAGACTTCTTATTTTATGATTTTTAAAGTTTTGTTGGGTGTTTAAAGTTAATAGATACTAATAAAACTTAGATACCATAGAGAAATACAAAGGATGCAATAGATGGAATAATAGGTAATAATACAAAGTATTATCCTAACACACTTTCCAGAGATAAACTCTAACACTTTATATTATTTGAGAGAAAAGAAAGAATACCACTATCCATCCTTTCTGGTCTCCTGATTTTTTCTCAGTTTAGGATTAGAATGATTTTGTTAATATAGTTCCACTTTCTGTATTATTCTTTGAAAACGATTCATGTGTTCATTTAATAAATATTTATTCAGGATCTACTATGTGTCATATGCAAAGTTAAGCACTGTCTAAAGATATAAGCAAAATCTATAAAGTCTATGCCATTTGGAGCTCCAACCTACTATGAGATATTAAACAATTAAACCCATTTCAATACATTTATCACCCTTCCTTATAAATATAAGGTTCAGTATATATAAAGTTGTCAAATTCACCAGTTCTCTCTGCCTAATGAATATAACAATGTTTAAATATAAGGGCAGATTTAAAAGGATTTTTTTTTCGAGGAATGGTCTCTCATCAGGAAACAGATATTACCTGATTGGGGCATAAGATGTTATTAGCAATACACCAATATCATGGCATCAATATCGTGATGAAGAAAGCACATGTGATCATGTTCCCAGGCTTTCTTCCTGTGCTACACACAATTGACATTAAGCAAGCACACACAGGAGGCCACTTACAGATGGGATTCTAGAATTCTCCTCATCAGAGCTTAGACGCTCTTCTCACGGAGCTGCAGTTATGACTTGTAGCTCTGTTCTCTGGAGAGCTTATAGGGCCTCCTTACATGTCTGAGGAGTAGAACCATGAAACCCTTAAACATGGACCTAGTGAGTTCCGGGTTTGCAGATTTAGTGATGAGAGCTTCGAAAGAAAAGTTGAATAAGATCTGGAAGACAAAGAATGAGACCATGAGAAAAAGGAAGAGAAGAGGGAGGAGGAGCACAAAGGAAGGAAAAGCAAGAATGAAAATATCTTCCATGTAACTTTATTTTGAATTGGTCCTATTTCAACAATGCAAAGTTTGTTTTCAAACCCAGGTACCAAACTCGTCTGCAGTAAGTAGTTAGTAAGTTTGGTACTTCCTCAAGCCTGCACTACAGCATCCTTCCAGGTCTAGTTAGTTATGCCCTGCATCGGGCATCAACTTGCCCCTGCAGCCAAACCCCAGAGATGCCATTTCTGTGGGTGTGCCTGGTCTTAGCTAAGAGCTCTTAGAAAAGCAGTAAAAGTGGGTTATTGAACAAATATGTCACGGTGCTTTTTAACACATCCAGATGTTGCATTCCTTACACTTAGAGTTACCACATAATAATGTGTCCAAACCACAGCCATTTTGTAGGGAAAAGGAACATTATTACTAATAACTATGCCAAGACAGCAGGCTGACCCAGAACTGTTCCAAGCAGAATTGACATACAGTCCCCTTAATTAAATGGATCTTTATTAATTCAAATGAGTCTCCAGTCGGTGAGCTTTGAAATAAGTGTTGTGACTCAGTGTTAAGTCCTACTGGAATCATCCCTGCCTTGAAGTGCATCCTATAGATGGCTACCTCTGAATTATTCCTCATTTCTAGAACTTCTTTCGATGCCCTACACTTTCTCAAAACCTCATGTTTACAAATCAGCTCATTTTTCTCTCCTCCACAACTGCACACTGCTTTCAGATGGAGGATGTAGAATTTATGCATTGCGAGGACAAAAGGTGAGTCAGGTGATGACTGAGCAGGAGTCACTATACAATAGAACCTTGTAGGGGTGCCTGGGTGGCTCAGTTAAGCGTCTGCCTTCGGCTCAGGTCATGATCCCAGGGTCCTGGGATCGAGCCCCGCATCAGGCTCCCTGCTTGGTGGAGAGCCTGCTTCTCCCTCTGCCTGCCACTCTGCCCATCTGTACTCTATCTCTCTGTCAAATAAATAAATAAAATCTTTAAAAAAAAAACACACAACAATAGAACCTTGTAGAAGAAGGTGGGGAGAAAAGCTCCCTTTTAACATCTGACATAAGTGAGGAGGGTTAGACAAACATGAGTGGCGTCTCCTAGGTCCCACCACGGAGTTACCACCGGCAGGGCTAAAGCGAAGGTGCTCTGTATGCTGGGAGAGGGCTTGGAAGAGAACACCAGTGTTCCAGTGCCAATTACCTTATTGCACTGGGTTATATAATCTTTAGGACACAGCAAAAGGCTATCAGCAAACTGCACAGACAAATTTAAGCCTGGCTTGGGGCGCCTGGGTGGCTCAGTTGGTTAAGCGACTGCCTTCGGCTCAGGTCATGATCCCAGGGTCCTGGGATCGAGTCCCACATCGGGCTCCTGGCTCAGCAGGAGGCCTGCTTCTCCCTCTCCCACTCCCCCTGCTTGTGTTCCTGCTCTCGCTGTCTCTGTCTCTGTCAAATAAATAAATAAAATCTTTAAAAAAAAAATTCAAGCCTGACTGATACTTTTATTTTGCATTGGGGAAAACTGTCAACGACACAGTATGACTTGAGGTACTAGGACTATGTAGCCAGCATAGTGTCTGAAATCCCACCATTAGAATAAGCATTATCTCTTCCTGCTGTCCTCCACACAATCATTCCAAGGAGGCATAGCACAATTTTCTCCACGCTTGCACTGATGCATATCAATGCACAGATGGGTTTATGCTCAAAGGGAAGCAGAGGCTATTGATAAAAATAGGAAAATGAAGCAGGAAAATATCTCCTACCAAAATAAATTGCATTTTAGTGCCAACAGACCACTCCTACCAGTCGAAATTTATTTTCTCACGGATACCTTCAAAATCTTATTTTAATTAGAACTATGAAGACTCATTTGCATTGTAACATATCTGTCTTACAAATACTTTAATCCTCAAAGAAGTCAGCACTGACTGTTTGCAAAGACTTCAGTTCAAGAGAGAAGCATTTTAACTTAATTTCCTTTAATTGAAACACTGCAAAGAAATTAAGAGGCAGGGAGAAGAAGGAAGCTTCATCAGTAGAGCGTAGCCCAGGGCAGGTTTGTGGTGGAAGGAACTCTGAAGAATCAGATTTCTCCCCAGTCCTGATGCACTTCCCTCCCAAGGCACTGTGAGTTCATTACCTAGCCTCCCCATGCCTTAGTCTTTGCCAACCATAAAAATGAGACATCGACACTTCACTTAAAATGTTATCATGAACTTGAAAATGACTATGTATATGCAGCATCAAGCACAGCTCTTGATACATTGTACTACTTAGTAAATGATGATTGCTATTATATTATCCTGCTCCTACAGAGCAAGACAGCAGAGGATGTGGTCAGTAACTAGGGAGTGGCCAAATGCAAAACAAAATTGTCAGCTAGGACTGCAAAGGCACAGTATTAGTATACTCTAATTAGTAACAGAACTTGGATAGAAAATTAACAGGTTTTTCTGATCCTGTAGACAAATTATGCACTTGATTGCAATTATTTTAGCAAAATGTCAACAACCTAACATAAGCTAATTCTAGTTACTACTCAACTCTCCTTGCTTAGCAGAGAGAAACACGGAAATATAAGTCAAGGGTTCTAATAGCACGTTTTAGCACTTTTCAAACTTTAACATGTATACAAACTATTTGGGTTTCATCTTAAAATTCATATTCTTAATTATCAGATTTGGGATGGGGCCTCATCCTGAATTTTTAAAATTTTCCAACGAGTGCCAATGTAGGATGGCAGATTTAGTTATTGAAGACACAGGCAGCCGAGTTAAATCTGGATTTTACATAAATAACAAATATTTATTTTGTATAAGTGTGTTCCCAATATCACATAGCCATACACATACTAAAGCAGATTTCATTTTTTTATCAGCAGTTAGAATGTGACTGGATGTCCCGTATTTTACCCGGCACCCTTATGCCAATGTGGCTGGTCAGCAGACCACCCTTTGAGTAGCAAAACGTTCCATCTAAAAATTCATGTGATTATATGCCAATAGTGATATGAAATGTCAGCATATTATTTACTCCAGAGAATTTAGAACTGTAGGATAATGAACACTTACTTCCTAACTGTCTGACTCTGTGGCTTCTGAGCCATGGAAAGCTTATCAGGATGGGACTCGGTAACTGGCACACCACCAACTCTATCCTGCAAGACAGCATGAGGGGAAGCCAAGGACTTCAGACTCTGGTTTCTCTTCCCTCTCTCAACTGTCCCTCTTGTTGCCTCCGTGCAATGAACTCGAACTCGGGTCAGGGCAAGGTACACCGGGAGGTGACAAGGGTAGGAGGCCTCAATGATCAGCTCATTAAAGTCAGATTCTCTATTTCTAGAGTATATTTCTTTCTAATTCAAAGCTAGCAAACACACGAGAAAAGACAGGTTGAGATACAGTTGATCCCATACGTCAAATCCTTTGAAATGAGCCTGAATCTGTGTGAGGGCACTGGAGGAGGGAGGCCAGAAGCTGTAGGAGGTACTTCTTTCCCCTGAATAAACACACACACACACACACACATGTCTTATCTATTGTGTGTGTGTGTGTGTGCTTCAGAAAATGCATACGTTTATGTTTTCAGTAGAGACAATATTGTAGAATGACTAAAGGCTTGGGTGAGTTGCTAAGGTGAGCTACCCTACTATATACAAGTTTCAGGGGTTCAGTATTTTCCCTGCTTTAAATGCTTTAAATTCTCTTTCAGCTAAACAATTGCTACAGAGATGACAAGCACAAGGAAATGAGTTGAAATTTAAGAATATTTGTACATGTTTCTCCTAATGAAGAGCAGACTCTACGTGACCCCGCGCCATGATTGGGCATAGTGGTGAAAATGGGAGAAGATACGTCCCGTGAGTGCTTGAGAACTTTGTAGGTGCGAAGATTCTGTCAGTGAAATTGAATGAAGGAGAAAAAAGGGTGGAGGGAACTAAAGGGAGCTGTTTGCAAGAGAGACAGCAAGAAACGAGAAAGGCAGAGGGAAGGACAGGGAAATGGAGACTGTCAGCTAATTTTTAACTGACTTCTTGTTATGTTTTCCAACAAGGTTCTTGTCAAATCTTAGGTAAATACTTCTCAGAAGCCTTCAAACATTAAAAAAAAAAAAAAAAAGCAAAACCAAAACCAAAAATAAAGTCTGTTTCCAAGAATTTTTATCCTTTGAATCATCTTTGACAGATACAGCAAGATCTAAACATAAAGCATTCCTCTCTTTTCTTTTTAATGAAAATATCAGAGGAACCTATTTTCAATGGGATATGAAGTATGTTTATTGCAGGGAGAGGAAGATCCTATTTAGTAACTCATCTGTGGAGATGAAACAAAATAAAAATAATATGTAATTCTTCTCAAAGTAGAGTATGTAGTACGGTGGTAAAGAACGGAACTGGAATTTTTCATTTCAGACTTTTCCATCATGTTAATCATAAATAAGGAAGTCGTCAATCTTAATTTTTTTTTTAAGATTTTATTTATTTATCTGACAGAGAGACACAGTGAGAGAGGGAACACAAGCAGGGGAAGTGGGAGAGGGAGAAGCAGGCTTCCCAGGGAGCAGGGAGCCCAATGCGGGGCTCGATCCCAGCACCCTGGGATCATGACCTGAGCCGAAGGCAGATGCGTAACGACTAAGCCACCCAGGCGCCCCATCAATCTTAATTTTTTAAACAACATGCAAAGAGGTAGAAGCATTTAAATAGATTATGTGATGTTTTCATTTACAAATGTGATAATTACAAAGTGTCATGATTTGAAGCATTCTGATACCTCTCTCTTCTGAGTATTCATGCATAATTTGGGGGCTGTGTTTTCACTGCAGTGTAGGATGGAATCGTGGTTAGTACATATTCAAGAGAAACATTCAGTTTTTGAATTTTTATTTATTTTTAAAGACCTTATTTATTTATTTATTTATTTTAGAGACGGAGAGAGGGAAACTGTGCAGGGGGGAGGGCGAGGAAAGGGGAAAGAATCTGGCACGAGCCCCGTGCCAGGCTAAGCACAGAGCCTGGCACGGGGCTCGATCTCAAGACCCTGAGATCATGACCTGAGCCAAATCCAGGTCAGAAGCTTAACAGACTGAGCCACCCAAGTGCCCCTCGGTTGATTTTTTAAATGTGCTTCGGTGAAAGTAGCTTTGAGTACTATATGATAGGTTATCCCGTGGCTATTTCTTCACGGAAAACTAATTCCTGGGTATTTGTTGTGTATTCCTTCAAGTCTTCAAGAGCCTTATTTTCTATTACAGCAAAATATATTTCAGTTATGTTGTAACGAACCATTCTCGATGTATAGATTCTGTGCTAAAATGTCTGGGGAATAAAAAAACCAAGTCACAATGTTTAGGTGGTCATGCATTGGCAAAATCTATGGAGCAAAACTGAATACAGCAGCAACAAACCAAAGTATGACTTTTGGTCATTTTGTCTTTTTTTTTTTTTTTCCCCAAAATGAACTTCTGCAGACAATAATTTACGACACCCTCCCTATAAAATCATTTCAGAGAAGATGGTTGAAGAAATTGTTTCGCAAAAGTAGATGTATACATGAAATGTCTGCACAGATTAGCCACCCAATAAATGCTATAATTTTAATTTATGTGAGTGTTCTTGATTCTATGGGAAAATTAATTTCTTGGTTCCTCTTTTCAAATATTTCTCACTACCTAGACTGCTGCAAATTTTTTGTCTCACATATAACACCTAGTAAGAGTAAATCACTTCAAGGGGCTCCTGGGTGGCTCAGTTGTTAAGCATCTGCCTTTGGCTCAGGTCATGATCCTAGGGTCCTGGGATCGAGCCCCGCATCGGGCTCCCTGCTCCGCGGGAAGCCTCCTTCTCCGTCTCCCACTCTCCCTACTTGTGTTTCCTCTCTTGCTTTATCTCTCTCTACCAAATAAATAAAATCTTTAAAAAAAATAAATCACTTCAAATTATATTTCTGTTGGCGGATGCACAAAGTAAATATATTCATGGGGAAAAAATAAATGAATATGCAAATAAGCAATCATTGGCTATAATAAATGCAAAGAAGCTTCAGATCTTTATGGTTGGTATAAAATCAGATGGTCTGAAGGTCAAGAGACACATGTACAAGATGAGAATGTCAAGAAAAATGTTAGTTTTGTGAGTCCACACACATAATACAAGCATAACTGATCCTGACACATTAGGTTAAGGGGAATGTGATTCATTTCTGCCATTTTCAACCCAGATCACTGCTGATCTGCGCATCACACTGCAATGACACAGAGTGAATTTTCTTCCTCAGCTTCTTGGCTTTGAGCACAATGCACAATGTCTTACAGGGTTTTCATGCCACAATGCTACTTTCTCTGAACAAAGGTGAACACAAAAAAAGTTGCTTTTTCAAACAAGAATAATTCCAAAATGAATACATAAAAAGGTAACTGTGTACCTTTTTTCTTTAAAAAAAATCTGTCTAGGCCTATCAAATATAGCTGCCCCCTTGGTGTTCCAGAATGTGTAGGGAAATATATAAAAGGCAGGACATTGTACACCAGTGAGTGATTCACACATTTTTTTTAACTTTAGCTGATTGGGCAAAATAGGTAGAATGATCCTGATCTTGAAATATACATAAATTCTGCAGCAAAGCTGTCAGCTTGTCCTGCGTTTTATCCTGTTATCCATTTGTCATGGATATCCATCTGTTTTGGATCTTTTTCTCTTCTTTCTGTCCTTGTTTTTCGTGCTCCATCCACCCTTACCTAACTCCTTGACAGGTCACTGTCATCCCTCCCCCCACTCTCCCCCCACCATCTTTCACGCCTCACTCCGGGTGGCTCATTTTCACTGCTTTCTTGCCTACCCTCCTTCTCATAGATTTCCAAACTAATAGCAGCAGTGGGGAAGGGAAAGGCCGTTGTGTATTTTTCACGGAAGGACTTATAACTGACAGGCTGTCACATGGGTGACTGGACTACATCCCAACACCTTAAAAGAATTTTTATTGTGTAGAGGGACACATTTGAAATAATTTTGGAATTTCTTTATTTTTAAGTAACAGCTTTATCGAGATATCATTCACACATCATAAAATTCACTCTTTCCAAGTGTACAATTCAGTGGTTTTTAGGGCACTCACGGAGTGATGCAGCCATCGCCACTATCTGGTTACGGGATGTTTTTCGCACCCAAAAAGGCACCTGCAGGCCCGGGGGCAGTCGCCTCTCACAGCCCCTGGCTGTCTGTGGTTTGCAAGTTCTGGACAACTCCCATCAGTGGAATCACACAAAATGCGGCCCTTCTTTTTTGAAAGTGATTCGTTATTTTATTTTTTTTCCTCTTATAAAATCACTTTTTTAAAAGATTTTATTTATTTGACAGAGAGAGACACAGTGAGAGAGGGAACACAAGCAGAGGCAGAGACAGAATGAGAAGCAGACTCCCCACTGAACAGGGAGCCCGATGCGGGGCTCGATCCCAGGACTCCAGGATCATGACCTGAGCTGAAGGCAGATGCTTAACCTACTGAGCCACCCAGGAGTCCCTAAAGTCACTTTTTGTAATGGCCCTCGTTGATATTGGTCCTGCCCCCATTCAGACACCTTATTTTGAACGTCTGTCTCTGCTCTAAGAAACTTGAATTTATTTGGGGGCAGTTTCCACTCTTCGGTTGGTGGTTTCTCTTTAATCTTTTTTCTTATTTGTTCAGAAGGATTTTGCCTTAAAATTAGGCAGCTTTTCCTCACTCTTAGAGGCCTCTTCTTTTAATTTTTATCTAGGATCAAAGATAAAACTCAACAGCCAACCATCAAATGGGCCACTCTGATGGTGAGTCTTTCGGAAGCTCGTCAGCACCCGCCTCAAGTTCCCTGGGGCTTGGACTCGGCCAGCACTGCACTTGTCCTTGAACACACTACCTGGTACTTTTCTGTCCTTCTGGCTTCTCATCGTCACTGGCTCCAGGCTCTTTCCTCCTCTTCAGCACCTTAATGCTACACTCTCCCGCACTCTCAAGATAGAGTTACCCTACAGGAGAGCCCAACACTGCTGACATGAAACCCAAGCTGGTTAACACTGCCCTAGGTGTGGTTCTGAACCAACCTGACTCTCCACAGCCGTCTATTCCTTTAGACCTTAAACTTAGAATTCCTACCACCACAGTGCTTATTAACCACCATTTACTTGGTCTGTTTCGTCCAGAATTTAAACATTGATGTGAAATTTTCCTCTTATTTTAACTCATGCTTTGTGTACATTCCTCACCAAAATTTTCTCTTTAGAATTTTTATTAAGCTATATCTATCGTCCCGAAGCTCTGCCCTAATCCTGACCAGTTTCTCACACTGACTGATGTTACGGTATTCTTTCCCATCAACGTTTATTTGTCCAATTCATTTACATCACACTGTGTGAGTTGTTTCCCTTAATAATGAGACTCTTGAGTGTGGCTCGTAATCCAGTCACCCCATTTCCTGGTTTCATGTTATATGTGTTGCATACTCAGCTCGTTTTATTTCTGATCCTGTTTCAACTTTTTCAACATTCATTTAGTAACATTTTCTTTTTTTTAAATTTAATCCTTCCTTAAAGTTTTTTTCTCCATTATTCCCATTCAACCCAATATTTATTTTAGCATAAACATTTTAGATGATGGTATTTACCATTTCCAATCTTTTAAAAAACTAGACCCTGTCATTTCATCACAATTTTATAGCACACCTGCCACATCCTGGAAAATGTACCAGGTGCTGAGGATATGGACACAGGTTATAAACACGTGCCCTCGAGTAGCTAGGTGCAGAATTCGGGCAACTACACAGATTTCAATATGTCCTTGAGTTAAAATAGAGATATGTGCAGTGCATTCATTTTCCATTGCTGCCATAACAAATTATCACAATTTTAAATACTTAAAACAAGTTAAATTTATTATTTTATAGTTTTGTAGGTCTAAAGTTCAGTGTGGGTCTCACTGAACAAAATCAAGAGGTCACTGTGCTGTGTTCCTTCCTTCAGGTTCTCGGGGGGAGATCTATTTCCT
This sequence comes from Mirounga leonina, assembly GCF_011800145.1. Classification (NCBI taxonomy): domain Eukaryota; kingdom Metazoa; phylum Chordata; class Mammalia; order Carnivora; family Phocidae; genus Mirounga; species Mirounga leonina. The sequence continues at coordinate 14,599,599 of NW_023270380.1, read as the reverse complement.
TGCTTGTGCATTCAGCAAGAATGAGCAGAATGGAGTTCCATGAGGTTGTAGGACTGAGCCTGCATTTCTTTGCTCGCTATCCACTGGGGTCGATCTCTCTCTGTGGTCGTGCACATGGCCCATGACAGCTCACAAGCAGCAGGAGGGCATCGAATTCTTCTCATACTGCCAGCTCTCTGACAACACCAAGGAAAGCTCTTCCATTTTTAAGGTCTCTTGATTAGATCTTGCCCAGTTGAGTAACCCAGTATGATCTCTGCATCTCAGGTCAACAACCTTAAAGTCGGTTTGCCTTGTAAGACAACATATTCACAGGTTTCAGACATTAGAAGGTGGATACCCTTGAGGGTCTCTTATTCTGCCCACCACACACAGAAAAGGGTTTAATGTAATATGAGCAAGTAAACTGGAGGGAGACTACTGTAAGCTCCTGGAGGGCAGGGGCTGGATTTGTCTTGGTTCCAGCATTGTCTTCTGCCATAGCATGCTCTCTGGTTCTTATAGGGTCAAAGTCAGTATTTAATAAGTAGGCAAAAGAATGAAATCAGGATCAGATGCCACGAGATGATTATAAAAGTGCCATTCACAGAAAAATGATTCTAGAGGAAGCAAGGAAAGTGGATTGAGTTGGTGGAGGGAGGAGGAGGACGAAGTATTAGAGACTTAAATCTGAGCGAGGTGACAGCATTGGGATAATGTGATCAGATGCACCGGGCTGATGAAAGTCAAATCTATTTCTAAGCTTCTAGTCTCCCTCCATGTTTTCTTCTGACTCAACATGGGTTGTGGTATTCTCCAGATTTTTCTACAACTTCGGATAATCCTTCCCCAGTTTTAATATCCCTTATTGATTTCCAAATCATCAGGGTTTCCACCCATTCAAAACTAAGGAATGCAGCTGCCACAGGCCATGCCCGGTGGCGCTTCCAGTGTGGCGGGGTCATCCGTGCACAGCCCCAGCGGAAAGAAGATGCACCTGTGCCGGCCCCGTGGAGCTCCTATGTAACCACACTGCTTTACTCCTCCATCCGAAGCAGAGTCTGAGTACCCAGAGGGACTGAGAAAATGAAAAGCTGAGTGAACAAAGTGACAAAGATAGCTTCCATAGGGGGAACAGCTCTGCCCAGGCTTCCTCCTGATGGATTCGTGCGGCAGTGAGGTTACAGATCTTTGGAGCAGGGGAGACTCTGCTTCCTCAGGTACCAGGTACCTGAGGTACCAGGACTCTCCCCGTTTCCTTTTCTCTCCAAGACAACTGGACACGAGGTATGAGTCCAGGTGATCCCGTCTTACTTCCAGCCTGGGAAAAAGCCGGGCTTTCATTTCCTTTCTTCTTTCAAAGGGGGCTTTGGGCCCAGACCCCCCACTCACTGCTCATGGCTTTTCTCCCTGCAGGTCTTTTCAAATTATACCCACCCATTCAGCACTTTCCCACTTTCCAGAAGATTCCTTTGGGGTTTTTGCTATAATCATATAAATGAATAGAATCCTTCTAGGTAACCTATCTGTCAATTTCAAAATGAGATGACAGCATTCAGAACTAAATTCTAAACTGCAATTTCATGTTGCAGTCATATATCTTACTTATATTATAGCTGCTTCACGAAACGATACAGTTTCTGGATTTCTTCCAAATATTCTGAAGCTTAAGTTGTCAGGTGGGTATAGAAAAAGGGGTAGAAATATGTGATAATTTTCTTTTCATAACAATACGGAGTGAAATCTGGACTCTGTATGCAAAAGTATGACTACACAGAGTTGCTGGAGACTTATTTATTTCCTTCATAAATCTAGGATGCAACCTTGCAACATACATAAGTAAACCACGACTGAATATATTTATCAACAAACTGATTATATGCACAAAACTATTCAAGCACAGTGAGGGGCTTCACTATTAACATGATAAGATATTCCTTTTCATTAAATAATACATATATTAGAAAAAGAGAAATCATCACCTCAGTCAGGGCACATTTTGATGAGAGATCAATGTGTATTTCTGAATGAGGTCTCCCTTATCTTGCTTCCAAAGAAGCTGAGACAAAGATCTCTCCACATTATTAACTGTGAGGGAAAACAACACTCTTGAGATTTGTTCCCAGGAGGAAGGTGGACAGTCTGTTAGACATTTGGAAAAAGAAACATTTTTTACCCTTACAAAATAAATCCAGGAATGTTCCATTTACAGATCTTCCTAAAAAAAAAAAAAAAAGTGTGTGCCCAGGATATTCTTAGATTTCTATTTTTAGTGTTTCTGGGAAGAAAAACCCAACAACCCTCTTCTGATGGTAAATGCATCAGCTTCCTAATCGGAAACAGAGAGCAAGAGAAGGAGAAATGCAAGTATGAGCTGATGCCTTCTCTGAATGGCACCCAGGATGTGACGAGAGGCCTTTCTTGGAGCAAAAGCAAAGACAGTTCAAGAAGGAGAGGAGCTGCTGAGATACAAGGAGAATCACAAATGAGATGCCACTCAGAATTATTCTTGGCATCCTACAAACAACAGAGCAGCAGAATAAATCTAGCGCGTGAAGACAGCTGACTTGATACAGTGTTAGCATACATCCCAGTTTGCTCCAGACAGCCCTCGTTTAGAAATGTACCCTTCCCTCCTTCTTTTTCAAAAGTGACCCAATATGCTTAATCAATGACACACTAATTATACAAAATGATGCTTACAAAACATGATGTAATCACTTTAGAGCCAGTAGCTCTGATCATTACTATTTTTTCTTTACTCTCAAACTTAAAGGCTGAGGATAGAGAAATTATTTTCTTTTTTAAAATTTTATGTATTTATTTGAAAGAGAGAGGGAGATGCAGACTCCCTGCTGAGCAGGGAGCCTGATGTGGGACTCAATCCCAGGACCCTGAGATCATGACCTGAGCTGAAGGCAGACACTTAACCGACTGAGCCACCCAGGTGCCCCAAGAGAAATGATTTTCAAAAAGAACTTGGCCCTAATCTTGTCATTCAGACAGAGGAGCCAGAATTGTTTTCATCCTGCTCAGACACAGGTTTTAAACACCTTGTTTCATTGTATTGTCCATTAAAGGACTTTCCTCTGGCTTTACACCAGGATATGATTGCAATGGATCTCATTTCAGTGCTGTTCTCCCTTTTATATAAACGGGGCCAGCTATAAACAGTAGAGCTGGTCAATATGCTTTGTTTAGTATAAAATCAATCATTTGTAAGAAAAAGAAAAGAGCTAGAGACAGTGAATCCTAATGAAAAAAAAAAAGTCCTAGATTTTGGAATTGAATGGGTCTTTATTCAATCTTGGCTCTGCTAACATTAACTCGGTAATTCTGGGCAAACTATTTAACTTTAGCACCTTCGGTTTTCCTATAGGCTTAAAAAAAGTATAATTCCTCCCTCACAGAGCTGTTATGAGAGACAAAGATATAAGTACGTGCATTTCTTAGCACGGAAGAGGGCACTACATTTTTGGTCTTCAAAGGTCATTCTCTGTTTCTGTGGAGGAGGCGTGTTCTCTATTTAATTCAATGCAAATGCCATGCACTCTTCCCTACTGTGATGCTGAACACGGGGTTGGAGAAGACAGAGTGGTTATCGGGAACTAAAGAAATACTCTCTCTTGTTCTTCCTGCATGTCTGCATCTCAGTTTCCTATCTTTTCTGTGCCCCTGGACCCTCACATCCATTGGCACCAGTTGGAATGGTGGCAACCCCATGGATACCCTCCTTCCTAGAGTTGAAGAGGAGCCCTCTCCACTCAACTCCAGGATGCTAACCAACTGCAGTGGTGTGTTTACAGAGCCTCTTGCCTGGGACACAGGCAAGCTGTCTCCCCACAGGGCAGTGTGGTAGGTGGGGCCTCTACCCACACCCTCCCCTCCCCGAGGGTGGGAACTCCAGCCGGAAGGGTGCTGGCATTCCCTATCTAGGCTGCTCTGAGGTGGTCCAGTAGAAGGACCCCTCCATTAAGGGTTAAAAAATCATTCTAGTTTTATCACAAATACCTTGAGCAATTTAACTTCACACAATGGGAAAATTGGAACAAGAGAAAGGATTTTTTTTTTTTTTTCAGAGTCAAGGGAAAATGTATCAGAAGATGAACAGAAAGCACCCATTTCAGTTTCCTGAACCATATATCCCAGCCTCTGACCACTTTCTGTATTTGAATTGCAGCCGGCATGGCATCCCTAACTTCCATAATGCAGCAGAAACATAAATATTATTTACTTATTTATTAAAGATTTTATTTATTTGTCAGAGAGAGAGAGTGCACACACATGAGCACAAGCAGGGGGAGTGGCAGGCAGAGGGAGAAGCAGATTCCCCCTTGAGCAGGGAGTCAGATGCGGGACTCATTCCCAGAACCCTAGTATCATGACCTGAGCTGAAGACAGACGCTTAACTGTCTGAGCCACCCAGGTGTCCCCCAAAATAAACTTTATTAAAAAAAAAACATAGGGTTCATAAATGTTCATTGTCAATGTAGCCCATCATTAGGAAGATTCCCTTGTGCTGAGAATTTATTTTGTCCCTTTGAGATGATTTTACCTAACTAAACATTAAGAATACAAAACAAAATTACATCAAGAACATGACTTTCAGGGCGCCTGGGTGACTCAGTCGGTTAAGCGACTGCCTTCGGCTCAGGTCATGATCCTGGAATCCCGGGATCGAGTCCCGCATCAGGCTCCCTGCTCAGCGGGGAATCTGCTTCTCCCTCTGACCCTCCCTCCTCTCATGCCCTCTCTCTAATTCTCTCTCTCTCAAATACATAAATAAAATCTTAAAAAAAAAAAAAAAGAACATGACTTTCACTGCAGAGAATAAAATTTGGGTCCAACCAAAATGATCATCACAATCCTACTTGGCATACACCTCATTAGAGGTTTTCTCTCTCTCTCTCTTTCATATTAAAAGTCTGTTTCTGACCCTGTAGGTGGTGCCTGTGCCTAACGCAGCTGAGAGCCAAGCAAAGCCCCAGAAACACAGTCCCAGAAAGTAACGATCCTGCCAATCCACCAGCATTCAAATTTAAACTAATTTTCTAAAATTATGAATTAGTCAATTTGAGTCATTTGACACATATCTAATGATACCTGTCCAACCCATTCTCATTTTATGAATATGATTAGTAACTAGCTCTAGACCAATGTAACAAACAATTTTAAAGCAGATTAACATAACCCTCTTAGCATATGGAATACCATAAAATTCACAAAAATCAAGTTTAGCACCTAATATAGAGAGTCTATAACAGAGGTGACCCCCAGCAGGTTCTTATGGCTGAAGATTAAAAGCTGTCTGTACAAAACGTCATGATTTTTAGTAACAGAGAAAAATGCAAAGACTGATCTATTTTTCCTATGTAAGATTAAACTCCCACATATTTGGAATGACCTGTAGAACTGTCTGATGTTTTTCACTTTTCATTTTAATATTTTGATTTTATGAAGGCAGTCACACTTAGATCCTTGAGAATTTCAGTTCTAAATATAAATTCTTACTCCTATGTCCTATGATTAAACTGGTTCTAAAATATCTATGATTAATTACTTTTATAGAAGAGAAGCAGGTAGGGAAGAGAAAAAACACAAATCCCAAAATGGCAATGCCCACCTCACATTTTAAAAATATACATCTCTTGATAATGTCCTTTTTTCCTTAAAATCCTAAATAACTCTGCCCTTTATGGAGAAAACTGAAGGAACAGTTATTTTTTTTTAAGATTTTATTTTTGGGGGTACCTGGGTGGCTCAGTTGGTTAAAGTATCCGACTCTTGGTTTTGGCTCAGTTCCTGATCTCGGTGTCATGGAATCGAACCCTGAGTCAGGCTCTGTGCTCAGTGGGGAGTCTGCTTGAGATTCTCTCTGTGTCCCTTCCCCTTCTCTCTCTCTCTTTCAAAAAATAAAAATAAAAAAGGATTTTATTTTTAAGTACTCTCTACACCCAACATGGGGCTCAAACTCACAACCCCAAGATCAAGAGTTTCATGTTCCACCAACTGAGCCAGCCAGGTGCCCCAGGAAGTTTTAGGTCTGGATATTAAAAAATAATGTTTGCCCCCAAAGTCCTATAGTAGCATCTCTTCTCATTCTTAAAAATATGACCACTCCTTATTTGTTCTAAAATATATATTTATTAAGAATCTGCTTTCCAAGGAATAATATTAGCAATGTGGGAATAACTCATCTTCCAAGAAGGAGTCAAGGATAAAAGATAAGGAATGGTATAGGGACACTAGAACAGATAACAGGTGCTTCAAAAGACTTCAAAGGACAAAGAGTTGATTCTTTCTAGCTGAGATAAAATGGGGTATAAACTACACCCGGAGTCAGATTTACCAGTTATTCTGACTCCATTCGTCTCAGTAGGGGCTCAGACATTAGCATTTTTTAAAGATTCTGAAATAATCCTAATAGTCTGTTGAAGTTAAGAATCACTAGGCTTGAGGGGGAAAAGCAAAAGGAGAGGCTGAGGGTGAGAGGGGAGGGGAGAACATTTAGAGGCCAAGAGAGATTGGTGTGAGCCAAGGCATATGGGCGGGAAAGGGTAAAACAGGATGAGGAGAATCATCATTGATTGGTTTAGAGAAGCCACAGTTTGCCTGTAAAGTTGTTATCAGATTTCATAGGTCACTTGATTGTGACTGCTGAGATAAATAATTTTATTTTGTCTTACAGTTAATTGGGTAAGTATTTAAGTTTTGTAGAGGGAATACAAAATATCTCAAGTAGTATTTTGGAGAAATTTTTCCAACACATAAAAGTGGAGACAATTTGGAGATTAAGAAAAATGTTGACACTGGTTTTCAAACGTAAGGGCAGGTAAGGTTCATGTGTGGAGCTTATTTAAATGCAACTCTGTGGACCCTCATTCAAGAGATGCCCAAGTGAGTAGGTCTGGGTGACCTGTGTCTGCATTTTTAGCAAATCCTTCAGCCGACACTGATGCAGATGCCTCATGGAGTGAAATCTGTTCAGATACAACAATGGTTCTTGCGGGAAATGGTTAGAGATGTCTGATGACCATGATTAGTTATATTTAAATCAAGAAGTATTTACGGAGTACTGATATAAGTCAGACACTATTTGAGATGCTGCAAATTAAAGTACCAATTGGTCAAGGACCTTACCTTGACCTTACCCTCTAAAAATATGGAGACGGTAAACAAGTAAAAACCCCAGAGGTTATCATTACCTTTATTGCTAATAATTTTTATTGGCATCTCCATATATATGTTAGGTACTCTGCAGAGCTTTTTATGTACAACATATTATGGTTTTTTCCTCTCTTTCTCCCCCCATCACAACAACCTCCTAAAACAGGAATGGCTTTTATCCCTCTTCCCCGTGAGGAAGGCAGGAGTCTGACTCTCGAGGTTCTTCATTACTAAACACACGGTGATGGCACCATCTGAGGTGAGGGGAAGAAACTAATGACTTTATTTTTACAAAGAGTAATTTGAAAATTCCTATGAATTTATGGGTTTAAAATTCCATGGAGTGTCAGTGCTGGAGAGTTATTTTTTTTAAGTGTCAATTACAAGGCTTCTGTAGTCTAGAATAGTTCCATTTATGTAATCACTGCTTTAGGCTATTATAGCATTGAAGTTAAAAATAAATTCTTACACGTTAGTCAAACCATCCTTTGGCTCTCAGAGTTGTTGGAATTTAGTTGAGTTAATCAATCTTACGAAACCAAATATATTAATCAACATACATGGCCTTCTCTCATGTAACATGGTCAGGGATAGAGAATTCAGGAAGTGGCAAGGAAATAATCAAATATTGGCAACAACTTTAATTTGACACCTCTACAGTTGATAAATATATTAGCAATGTCAAAAATATAGTCCATCAAGATAAATCTCTTCAGATAATAGTCATTATTACAGTATACATCTGACTTTGGGGTATTTGTTTCTACTAATAACTGCCAGAGTTACTTTTTAAAATCTGTGATAAGTAGTGTTACACTCATTTCTCCTGAAGTCCAGATAATTAAAAATATAACACTGTATATATTTTAGTGATTAAATAATATATAAAAATCAAACATGTCAGGAGTCAGGTAAAATGAGCAGACAGCTCTTGCATCTAAAAAAAACTATGACAGAGAAAAGAGGTCACACATGATTTATTATTAAAGATAGGTATAACATTTGAATAACCAAACCAAAATTCTCAGTCTATGCAAATGAATTCCCTTTTCAGCCGAGGAATGACTTCAGCAAAGGCCACCAGGTAATACCCAGACTGTGTTAGAAAGGCAGAGCAGGTGGGTCTAGAAAAGTCAGATTTCTCTTGTGATTAATGATTAAACTTTGCAAAGAGTCATGGCCGCACTCAATCAAAGCTTCCCTTGATCTGGCAGTCTTCATTTGCCAGCTTCTAGGGCAAACGCCTTTCTCCTTGGAACAGCCACAGGACAGTAGCAGTGTAAGCATCAACTCTAATCGGCCCAATCCTTACTGGCAGCTGACCCTGCCCAGGGCGCGTGCCCTGAGCACTGGAACCAGACTGCATGAACCCGTATTTACCTTCTGATACATAGGAGGCTACATTAAGACAATTAAAGCCATTTTAGAACATTACACATTTATTCTGCTGAATTGTGACCTGGGGATACATAAAAATTCTGATTATTCCTTAGTGGAACCTGAGCCATTTCCACATTTCAGTTTTAAGAAAGTCACAATCACTGGGGACTTCTGGGAAGTCATTACCATGAGGGAACATTCCAGGAATACAGTTATCTGTATTATCATTAAAATATACATTAATAATGGTAACAGCTACCATTTCTTAAATGCTTACTGGGTACCCAGTATTGTGGTAGATTCCTAACCTACACTACTGACTTACTTTTCATAACAACCCTTTCTCATGATTAAACTAAAGCTTATGGAGTTTGAATTGCCCTAAACCAAATAGGTGGTAACTGGAAGATCTGAGAATATTAACTTAGTTCTCTATGATTCAAAAGGCTTTGTTCTTACCATTATTCTGTCTTCTATCTCCCGAATACATGAAAGTAGAAAATTCTCAACAGTTCTGCATATTGATAATAGGAATCAACTATATTCCAAATTCTAAATCTCCATTTACAGTAAAGGCATGTGAATAGAAAGATAATTTTAATAGCTAGCAGACAAAAACTGGTTTGATTAAATATGTTAATAAGAAACAGGCACGAGAATATTTATTCTATTTTAAAAAAATAAGTCTAAAGATACATAGACGATCCACACCAACAGGGCACTCTCCCTTTTTACTGATGGAATCAGGTTGTTAATTATTTGCTTTTACTCCCCAGTAGGGTTTTTCTACTTTACTGATACAACTGGATCGATGCATTTGGAGAGAAATAATAAGCAAAAAAAGTTAATTCCTGCATGTAGGAACAAAAATTTGTATTTTAACATATAACTTGAGATGATTCTTATGCAAACTCCAGTTCTAAAATTTTGAAAAATATATTTATGCATTTGATACTTCATTCTTTATAGTTGCCTGGACTTAACAAAGTAGACAGATCAGAAAGATAGCTGAGTAGGAGGATCCTAAGCTCACCTACAACTAGATAAAAACCATACCAGTATAAATAACACAGATAATGACCCAAAGACTGGTAGAACAGACTTCCACAGCTAAATGTATGGAAGAAAAATAGGTATATGTATAAACATCAGTCAGGGGATTCACAAATAACTGAATGTACCTAAAATGTGGGGAGAGTGGAGTAAAGAATGGGGTCAAATTTAAATGACCATCAACTTAATATAGACTGCTATATGCATAAGTTGTTATTTATAAACCTAATAGAAAACATAAATCAAAAACCTGTAATAAATATGCAAAAGATAAAGAGGAAGGAATCCAAGTATATCACTAAAGAAAGCCAGAAAACCACAAGAGAAGAGAGCAATAAAAAAGAAGAGATGAACTAAAAAAAATCCATAAAACAAAATAACAAAATGGCAATAAGTGCATAACTACTTTGAAAGTAAGTGGACTAAACATCTCCAACCAAAGGAAATAGGGTGATGGAATGGATGAAAAAGTAAGATCCATCTATATGCTGCCTACAGGAGACTCATATCAGACCAAAGACACCTGCAGATTGAAAATGAGGGGATGGAGAAACACTTTTCATGCAAATGGATGTCAAAAGAAAGTCAGAGGAACAAGACAAACATCATAAAAATAGACTTTAAAACAAAGAAGGCAATAAGAGACAAAGAAGAACACTATATAATAATATAGGGGACAATCCAACAAGAAGATATAACAAATGTAACTATTTATGCACCTAATATGAGCACCTAAATACTTAAAGCAGTTAATAACAAACAAAAGAACTAATCGATAATAATACAATAATAGTAGGGGACTTTAACATACCACTTACATTAATGGACAGATCATCCAAACAGAAAATCAACAAGGAAGGAGTGACTTTGAATGACACATTGGATCAGATGGATTTAACAGATACATTCAGAACATTCCATCATAAAACAGTAGCATACACATTGTTTTCAAATGCACATGGAACATTCTCCAGAATAGATCACACATTAGACCACAAAACAAATCTCAACAAATTCAAAAAGATCAAAGTCATGCCATGTACCTTTTCTGACCAAAACACTATGAAACTAGAAATCAACCATAAGAAAAAATCTGGACAGAGTACAAATACATGGAGTTTAAATAACATGCTACTAAACAATGAGGGAGTCAACCAGGAAAATAAAAAGAAAATAAAAAAATACATGGAGACAAATGAAAATGAAAACACAAGAGTCCAAAATTTTGAGATAGAGCATTAAGAAGGAAGTTTATAACAATACAGGCCTACCTCAAGAAGCAAGAAAAATCTCAAATAAACAAACTAACCTTACACATAAAGAAGCTAGACAAAGAAGAACAAACAAAACCCAAAGCTGGTAGAAAGAAGAAAATAATAAAGGTTTGAGCAGAAATAGAGAAAATAGAAACTAAAAACAAACAAACAAACAACCCAATAGTATAAATCAATGAAACCAGGAGTTGGTTCTTTGAAAAGATCAACAAAACTGATAAAACTTCAACTAGATTCATTAAAAAAAAAGACTGGTAAAGAGAGAAAAAGAAAGAGAGAGAGAGAAGATTCAAATAAACAAAATCAGAAATTAAAGAGGAGAAAAAACAACCAACACCACAGAAATACAAAGAATTTTAAGAGAATATTATGAAAAATTATGTGCGAACACACTGGACAACCTAGAAGAAATGGATAAATTCCTAGAAAAATATAACCAACCAAAACTGAAGTAGGAAGAAATAGAAAATTTGAACAGAACAATTATCAGCAATGAAATTGAATCAGTAACCAAAAAATTCCAAACAAACAAGAGTCCAGGACCAGATGGCTTCACAGGCCAACTCTACAAAAAATTTAAAGAAGAGTTATTTGTTATTTTCAAACTAATCCAAAAAACAGAAGAGGAGGGAAATCTTCCAAATTCATTTTATGAGGCCAGCATTACCCTGATACCAAAATCAGATAAAGACACTACAAAAAAAAAAAAAAAAAAAAAGAGAGAGAGAGAGAGAGAGAACTACAGGACAATATCTCTGATGGACAGAGATGAAAAAATCCTCAACAAAATATTAGCAAACTGAATCCACCAAGACATTAAATTTAATTTTATTAAAAAATTGAAAAATCATTTACTACAATCAAGTACAATTTATTCCTGGGATGTAACTGTTTCAGTATACACAAATCAATTAATGTAATACATCACATCAATCAGAGAAAGGATAAAAACTATATGATCATTTCAATAGATGCAGAAAAAGCATTCATCAAAGTGCAACATCCATTCATGGTAAAAACTCTTAACAAAGTTGGTTTTCAGCATACCTCAATATAATAAAGGCCATATATGAAAAACCCATAGCTGACATCATACTCAATGATGAAAAACTGAGCTTTCCCCCTAAGGTCAGGGATAAGACAAAGGTGTCCACTCTCACCACTTTTATTCGACATAGGAGTGAAATTTTTTGGTTTTTTTTAAGATTTTTTTTTTTAATTTGAGAGAGAGAGAATGAGAGACAGAGAGCACAAGAGGGAAGAGGGTCAGAGGGAGAAGCAGACCCCCCACTGAGCAGGGAGCCCAATGTGGGACTCGATCCCAGGACTCCAGGATCATGACCCGAGCCGAAGGCAGTCGCTTAACCAACTGAGCCACCCAGGCGCCCCCATAGGAGTGAAAGTTTTAGCCACAGCAATCACACAAGAAAAATGAATAAAAGGCATCCAAATTGGTAAGGAAGAAGTAAATCCTTCACTAACTGCAGATGGCATGATATTCTATATAGAAAACCCTTGAGACTCCAACAAAAATATACTAGAACTGAGAAATTAATTGAATAAGATCACAGCATACAAAATCAATATACAGAAATCCACTGCATTCTATACGCTAATAATGAAGTAACAGAAATAGAAAAATAAGAAAAAATCCCATTTAAAATTGTACCAAAAATAATAAAATACCTAGGGATATATTTAACCAAAGAGGTGAAAGACCTGTACCCTGAAAAACTATAAAGCAGTGATATAAGAAAATGAAGACACGAAGAAGTGGAAAGACATTCCATGCTCACGCACTGGAAGAACACATATTGTTAAAATGCCCATACTACCCAAAGCAATCTACAGATTTAATGTTATCTCCATCAAAAATACCAACAACATTTTTCACAGTGCTATAACAAACAATCCTAAAATTTGTATGGCATCACAGAAAACCCTGAATACTCAAAGCAATCTTGAAAAAGAAGAACAAAACTGGAGGTATCACCATCCCTGCTTTCAAGATATACTTGAAATTATAGTAATCAAAACAGTATGGTACTGGCACAAAAACAGACTCATAGATCAACAAAATAGAAATAAACCCATAATTATATGGTCAATTAATCTTTGACAAAGGAGGCTAGAATATACAATGAGAAAAAGTCTCTTCAACTAATGTGTTGGAAACACTGGACAGCTTCATTCAAAAGGATGAAAACTGAACCACTTTCTCACACCATACACAAAAATAAACTCAAAATGGATTAAATGTGAGACCTGAAACCATAAAAATCTTAGAAGAGAGCATAGGAGTAATTTTTCTGTTATAGGCCATAGCGACATTTTCCTAGATATATCTCTTGAATTAAGGGAAACAACCAACAAAACTAAAAGGCAATCTACTGAATGGGAGAAGATATTTACAAATGATATAACTGATAAAGGGTTAGTATTCAAAGTATATTCAAAATATATTCAAAATATATGAAGAATTTATAAAATTCAACACACAAAAAAACTAATAATCCAATTGAAAAATGGGCAGAAGACATGAACAGATATTTCTCCAGAAAAGTCATACAGATGGCCAATAGACATTTGAAAAGATGTTCAACATCATTAGAGAAATGCAAATTGAAACACAATGAGATATCTCATTATGGGTATCTCAAATGACATATGTGTGCATACACACACACACACACACACATTATACATACACACAATGAAATATTACTCAGCCATATAAAAGAATAAAATCTTGCCATTTTCAACAGCATGCATGGATCTAGAGGGTATAATGCTGAGTGAAATAAGGCAGAGAAAGATAAATACTATATGATTTCACTCATGTTGAATTAAAAAAAAATGAAGAAAAAAAAGAAATAAACCAAGGAACAGACTCTTAACTTTAGAGAACAACCTGATGGTCACCAGAGGGGAGGTGGGCAGGGGGATGGGTGAAATAGGTGATGGGGATTAGGATTAGGATTAGGATGACACATATCATCATGACCACAGAGTATAGAATAGTATAGTATAGAATTGGTGATTCACTACAGAATACACATGAAAGTAATGTAACACTCTATGTTAACAATACTGGAAGTAAAAAAACAAAACAAAAGAAGTAGATCAAGGAGCCATCACACATACAGACACACACACAAAAATAAAAGAAAAAGAAAGAAACCATTATATATGTTGGTATCATTAAACACTATTCACATATATATTATAAATAATGTGTGATGGCTCTTTATAAACAAAGTCCTATAATGACTAAAATATTAACCAACTTAATAATAGGTTCTATCAACTTTTTCGTACTGCTGTCACTTCACATCTTTCATCAGTTTATTTATTTAGTTGAAGCAGACTAAAGATGAAAGGAAGTATCTACATATCTAGAATCACCTCAATACTTACATTGAAAAATACTTAAAAGTACAAAAAAGCTAGAGGCATCACACTCCCTGATTTCAAGCTATATTACAAAGCTATAGTAATCAAAACCGCATTGCTGGCATAAAAGCAGACATGTAGATGAATGGAACAGAAATTAGAGTCCAGAAATAAACCCACACATGTATGCTCAATTAATTTACAACAAAGAAGCCAAGCATAGAGGATGGAGAAATAGCAGTCTCTTCAATAAATGGTGTTGGGAAAAACTTGACAGCCACATGGAAAAGAATGAAACTGGGCCCTGATATTACACTAACGCTTGAATATAAGTCCTGAAATGATAAAACTCTGAGAAGATAATACAGATTATTAAGATCCTTGACATAAGTCTTGGCAATGAGTTTTTGGATCTGATCCAAAAGCAAAAGCAACAAAAGCAAAAATAATCTACTGGGACCACATCAAACTCAAAAGCTTCTGCAGAGCAAAGCAAACCATCAACAAATTGAAAAGGCAATCCATGGAATGAGAGGAAATATTTGCAAATCATATATTGGATGAGGGATTAATATGCAAAATATATAAAGAACTCATACAACTCAACAGCAAAACACCCTATTCTGATTTTTAAAATGGGGAGAGGATCTGAACATTTTTCCAGAGAAGACATCCAGGTGGCCAATAGACACATGAAAAGATGCTCAACATCATTCATCATCAGAGAAATGAAAATCAAAACCACAATGAGATATCACATCACAGCTGTCAGAATGGCTAAATCAAAATGACAGGAAATAATAAGTGTTTACAAAGAAGACAAATACTGTATGGTCTCACTTATATGTGAAATGTGAAAAACCAAAACCAAAACAAAAGAAGTTCACAGACACAGAGTAGAGATTGGTGGTTCCCACAGGAAGGGGGTGCAGGTGGAGGGTAGGTAAAATGAGTGAAGGGAGCAAAAATACAAACTTCCAGTTATAAAATAAATAAATCATGGAAATGTAATGTACAGCAAGGTGACTATAATTAGTACTGCACTGCATATTTGAAAGTTGCTAAGAGAGTAGATCTTAAAAGTTCTCATCACAAGAAAAAATTCTATAATGTTGTATGGTGACAGATACTAATCAGACATTGTGGTGAACATTTTGCAATACATACAAATATCAAATCATTATGTTGTATACCTAAAACTAATATGTAGGTCAATTATACATTTGTATGTCATTTAGACCTCAATAAAAAAATCAAGGGGAAAAAGCTACATGTCTGTAATCACCTCAATACTTTAATTTGTGTCACTCAAACTTGAGACAGCAAAAAGTACTCTTCTAGTCTTACTGAATACTTTACAGGTTCAGGTGGAAACAAGATCAAATGCACCAAAACAAAACAAAACAAAACAAATGAAAAGAACTAGAGTTTCTATCTTACCTTTTACCTAACTATAATTGATTTATCCTTTTTTTAATTTTTTATTGTTATGTTCATCCCCATACATTACATCATTAGTTTTTGATGTAGTGTTCCATGATTCATTCTGCATAACACCCAGTGCTCCATGCAGAACGGGCCTTCTTTAATACCTATCACCAGGCTAACCCATCCTCCCACCCCCCGTCCCTCTAGAACCCTCAGTTTGTTTTTCAGAGTCCATCATCTCTCATGGTTCATCTCCCCCTCTGATTCCCCCCCTTCATTCTTCCCCTCCTGCTATCTTTTTTTTTTTTTTTTAACATATATTACGTTATTTCTTTCATAGGGACAGATCTGAGATTCAACAGTCTTGCACAATTCACAGCGTTTACCAGAGCACATACCCTACCCAGTGTCTGTCACCAGTCACCCCATCCCTTCCACACCAACCCCCACTCCAGCAACCCTCAGTTTGTTTCCTGTGATTAAGAATTCCTCATATCAGTGAGGTCATATGATACATGTCTTTCTCTGTTCAACTTATTTCGCTCAGCATAATACGCTCCAGTTCCATCCACGTCATTGCAAATGGCAAGATCTCATTCTTTTTGATGGCTGCATAATATTCCATTGTATATATATGCCACTCTTCTTTATCCATTCATCTGTTGATGGACATCTTGTCTCTTTCCACAGTTTGGCTATTGTGGATGTTGCTGCTATAAACATCAGGGTGCACGTAGCCTTTCTGATCCCTACTTTTGTATCTTGGGGGTAAATACCCAGTAGTGCAATTGCTGAATCATATGGTAGCTCTATTTTCAACTTTTTGAGGAACCTCTATACTGTTTTTCCAGAGCGGCTGCATTCCCACCAACAGTGTAGGAGGGTTCCCCTTTCTCCGCATACCCACCAACATCTGTCATTTCCTGATTTGTTCATTTTAGCTATTCTGACTGGTGTGAGGTGGTATCTCATGGAGGTTTTGATTTGGATTTCCCCGATGCCGAGCGATGTTGAGTGCTTTTTCATGTGTCTGTTGGCCATTTGGATGTCTTCTTTGGAAAAATGTCTGTTCATGTCTTCTGCCCATTTTTTGATTGGATTCTTTGTTCTTTGGGTGTTGAGTTTGGTAAGTTCTTTATAGATTTTGGATACTAGCCCTTTATCTGATATGTCACTTGCAAATATCTTCTCCCATTCTGTTGGTTGTCTTTTGGTTTTGTTGACTGCTTCTTTTGCTGTGCAAAAGCTTTTTATCTTGATGAGGTCCCAATAGTTCATTTTTCCCCTTGCTTCCCTTGCCTTTGCCGATGTTTCTAGGAAGAAGTTGCTGCGGCTGAGGTCGAAGAAGTTGCTGCCTGTGTTCTCCTTTAGGATGTTGATGGAATCCTGTCTCACATTGAGGTCTTTCAACCATTCAGAGTCTATTTTTGTGTGTGGTGTAAGGAAATGGTCCAGTTTCATTCTTCTGCATGTGCCTATCCAGTTTTCCCAACACCATTTGTTGAAGAGACTGTCTTTTTTCCATTGGACATTCTTTCCTGCTTTGTCAAAGATTAGTTGGCCATAGAGTTGAGGGTCCATTTTTGGGCTCTCTATTCTGTTCCATTGATCTCTGTGTCTGTTTTTGTGCCAGTACCATGCTGTCTTGATGATGACAGCTTTGTAATAGAGCTGGAAGTCCGGAATTGTGATGTTGCCAGCTTTGCTTTCCTTTTTCAAGATTCCTCTGGCTATGCAGGGTCTTTTCTGGTTCCATACAAATTTTAGGATGATTTGTTCCATTTCTTTGAAAAAAGTGGATGGTATTTTGATGGGGATTGCACTGAATGTGTAGATTGTTCTAGGTAGCATTGACATCTTCACAATATTTGTTCTTCCAATCCATGAGCATGGAACGTTTTTCCATTTCTTTGTGTCTTCCTCAATTTCTTTCATGAGTATTTTATAGTTTCCTGAGTACAGATCCTTTGCCTCTTTGGTTAGATTTATTCCTAGGTATCTTGTGGTTTTGGGTGCAACTGTAAATGGGATCGACTCCTTAATTTCTCTTTCTTCTGTCTTGTTGTTGGTGTATAGGAATGCCACTGACTTCTGTGCATTGATTTTATATCCTGCCACTTGACTGAATTCCTGTATGAGTTCTAGCAGTTTTGGGGTGGGGTCTTTGGGGTTTTCCACATAAAGTATCATATCATCTGAAAAGAGGGAGAGTTTGACTTCTTTTTTGCCGATTTGGATGCCTTTGATTTCTTTTTGTTGTCTGATTGCTGTGGCTAGGACTTCTAATACTATGGTGAATAGCAGTGGTGATAGTGGACATCCCTGCCGCGTTCCTGACCTTAGGGGGAAAGCTCTCAGTTTTTCCCCATTGAGAATGATATTCGCTGTGGGTTTTTCATAGATGGCTTTTATGATATTGAGGTATGTACCCTCGATCCCTATACTCTGAAGAGTTTTGATCAAGAAAGGGTGCTGTACTTTGTCAAATGCTTTTTCTGCATCTATTGAGAGGGTCATATGGTTCTTGTTCTTTCTTTTGTTAATGTATTGTATCACGTTGACTGATTTGCGGATGTTAAACCAACCTTGCAGCCCAGGGATAAATCCCACTTGGTCGTGGTGAATAATCCTTTTAGTGTACTGTTGGATCGTATTGGCTAGTATTTTGGTGAGAATTTTTGCATCCATGTTCATCAGGGATATTGGTCTGTAGTTCTCCTTTTTGATGGGGTCTTTTTCTGGTTTTGGGATCAAGGTAATGGTGGCCTCATAAAATGAGTTTGGAAGTTTTCCTTCCATTTCCATTTTTTGGAACAGTTTCAGAAGAATAGGTATTCCTTCTTCTTTAAATGTTTGGTAGATTTCCCCTGGGAAGCCATCTGGCCCTGGGCTTTTGTTTGTTGGGAGATTTTTGATGACTGCTTCAATTTCCTTAGTGGTTATAGGTCTGTTCAGGTTTTCTATTTCATCCTGGTTCAGTTTTGGTAGTTGATACATCTCTAGGAATGCATCCATTTCTTCCAGGTTATCGAATTTGCTGGCATAGAGTGGCTCATAATATGTTCTTATAATTGTTTGTATTTCTTTGGTGTTGGTTGTGATCTCTCCTCTTTCATTCATGATTTTGTTGATTTGGGTCATTTCTCTTTTTTTTTTTTTATAAGTCTGGCCAAGGGGTTATCAATCTTGTTAATTCTTTCAAAGAACCAGCTCCTAGTTTCGTTGATCTGTTCTACTATTCTTTTAGTTTCTATTTCATTGATTTCTGCTCTGATCTTTATGATTTCTCTTCTCCTGCTGGGTTTAGGCTTTATTTGCTGTTCTTTCTCCAGCTCCTTTAGGTGTAGAGTTAGGTTGTGTATTTGAGACCTTTCTTGTTTCTTGAGAAAGGCTTGTATTGCTATATACTTTCCTCTTAGGACTGCCTTTGCTGCATCCCAAAGATTTTGAACAGTTGTGTTTTCATTTTCATTGGTTTCCATGAATTTTTTAAATTCTTCTTTAATTTCCTGGTTAACCTATTCATTCTTTAGTAGGATGCTCTTTAGCCTCTATGTATTTGAGTTCTTTCCGACTTTCCTCTTGTGATCGAGTTCTAGTTTCAAAGCATTGTGGTCTGAAAATAGACAGGGAATGATCCCAATCTTTTGGTACCGGTTGAGACCTGATTTATGACCTAGGATGTGATTGATTCTGGAGAATGTTCCATGGGCACTAGAGAAGAATGTGTATTCCATTGCTTTGGGATGGAATGTTCTGAATATGTCTGTGAAGTCCATTTGGTCCAGTGTGTCATTTAAAGTTTTTATTTCCTTGTTGATCTTTTGCTTAGATGATCTGTCCATTTCAGTGAGGGGGGGGTGTTAAAGTCCCCCACCATTTTTGTATTGTTGTCAATGTGTTTCTTTGCTATTGTTATTAATTGCCTTATATAATTGGCTGCTCCCATGTTAGGGGCATAGATATTTACAATTGTTAGATCTTCTTGTTGGATAGACCCTTTAAGTAGGATAGAGTGTCCTTCCTCATCTCTTATTACAGTCTTTGGTTTAAAATCTAATTTGTCTGATATAAGGATTGCCACCCCAGCTTTCCTTTGGTGTCCATTAGCATGGTAAATGGTTTTCCACCCCCTTACTTTCACTCTGGGGGTGTCTTTGGGTCTAAAATGAGTCTCTTGCAGACAGCATATCGATGGGTCTTGTTTTTTAATCCAATCTGATAGCTGTGTTTTTTGATTGGGACATTTAGCCCATTTACATTCAGGGTAACTATTGAAAGATAGGAATTTAGTGCCATTTTATTGCCTGTAAGGTGACTGTTACCGTATATTGTCTGTGTTCCTTTCTGGTCTATGTTGCTTTTAGGCTCTCTCTTTGCTTAAGGACCCCTTTCAAGATTTCTTGTAGGGCTGGTTTCGTGTTTGCAAATTCCTTTAGTTTTTGTTTGTCCTGGAAGCTTTTTATCTCTCTTTCTATTTTCAATGACAGCCTAGCTGGATATAGTATTCTTGGCTGCATATTTTTCTCCTTTAGTGCTCTGAATATATCCTGCCAGTCCTTTCTGGCCTGCCAGGTCTCTGTGGATAGGTCTGTTGCCAATCTAATGTTTCTACCATTGTAGGTTACATTTCTCTTCTCCCGGGCTACTTTCAGGTTTTTCTCTTTGTCTCTGAGATTTGTAAGTTTTACCATTAGATGTCGGGGTGTTGACCTATTTTTATTGACTTTGAGAGGGGTTCTCTGTGCCTCCTGGATTTTGATGCCTGTTTCCTTCCCCAAATTACGGAAGTTCTCTGCTATAATTTGCTCCATTATACCTTCTGCCCCTCTCTCTGTTTCTTCTTCTTCTGGGATCCCAATTATTCTAATGTTGTTTTGTCTTATGGTATCGCTTATCTCTCGAATTCTGCCCTCGTGACCCAGTAGTTGTTTATCTCTCTTTTTCTCAGCTTCTTTATTTTCCATCATTTGGTCTTCTATATCACTAATTCCTCTTCTGCCTCATTTATCCTAGCACTTAGCGCCCCCATATTTGATTGCACCTCATTAATAGCCTTTTTGATTTCGACTTGGTTAGATTTTAGTTCTTTTAATTTTCCAGAAAGGTTTCTCTAATAACTTCCATGCTTTTTTCAAGCCCAGCTAGTATCTTTAAAGTGATGATTCTGAACTCTAGGTCCGACATCGTACTAATGTCTGTATTGAGTAGGTCCCTGGCAGTCGGTACTACCTCTTGTTCTTTTTGTTGAGGTGTTTTTTCCGTCTTGTCATTTTGCCCTGAGGAGAATAATGAGAGAACAAAATGCTAACAGGATAACAAATTTCCCAGAAAATATACTCTAAACAAATCAGAAAAGACCTGAAGCAGTGGGAAAAGAAAGGGAAAGAGAAAAAAGAAAAAAAAAAAGAAAAAAAAAGATAAAAACAAACAAAAACAGAACAAAACAAACAAAAAAAACAGAATATGATCAAATATGATCAAGCTGCTATATAGATCAGTGCCACACACTAGATTTTGGGTGTATTTTCTTCTGTTAGAAGAAAGTGCCTCCCCAAATTTTAAAGAAAGAAAAATTTATATATGTACAAAAATAAGGGTTGATTTGATGAAGGGATGGAATATGACTATAAAGATGGAAATTATAAAAAATTTTATAAAAGGAATTGATAAGAAGTTGTTTGACAAAAGAAAAGATGATTAAAAAAAAAAAGAAAGAAAGAAAGAGGAAAGAATGTGATCAGGCAGGGGAGTAGGAAAAAATCCTACCCTAGAGATTTAGGGTATATTTTGATCTGTTAGAAGAAACTATCTCAAAATTTTAAAGAGAGAACAACTTATATATATATGCCAAAAATAAGGGTAACTACTATGAAGGGATAGAATATGACTCTAAAAATGAATAAAAAATGTTTCTTAAAAAGGATTGATAAGATATTGGTTGAAAAAGGGAAAAAGAAACACTCAAAAAAAAAAAGACAATTAAAAAAAAATTTAACTTTGAAAGACTACAGAATCATGGTAAAAAAGCCATGGATTCTATGTGCAGTATTCCCCTAACCCTGGAGTTCTGCCATTCTCATTAATCGGTAAACTTGGTCTTGGCTGGCTGTTCTCGCTGATCTTCTGGGGGAGGGGCCTGTAGCTGTGGTTCCCAAATGTCTTTTCCGGAGGTGGAATTGCCCCGCCCTTGCCCGGTCCGGGCTAAGTAATCTGCTCGGGTTTGCTCTCTGGAGCTTTTGTTCCCTGCAAGCTTTCCTTACAGCTTTGGAGGCCGAGAGTGAAAATGGCGGCCTCCCAATCTCCGCCTCGGAGGAGCCGAGAACTCGGGGCCCCGCTCCTCAGTGAGCCCCCAGAGAAAAGCAGTCAGTCACTCCCGTCTCCCCAGTCTTGGGCCGCACTCCGTGCTCACCCGGCCTGTGACCGTGCGTTTCTATCTCTGGCACCCGACCCCGTGTGGAGTCTCCAAACCCAGCAGATCCCTGCGGTGCGCTCCCGGGCCTCTCCTCCCAGGGGAAGAAGTTGAGTCTCCCCAGATCTGCCGCTTGTTGGGTCCCTGTTGGAGGAGCAGTGGCCCAACTGTGCCGCGGATCTCGGTTTATGGCAACCCTGAGCTGAAAGCCTGCGCCTCAGCTCCGTCTCTGCAGCCGGCTTCCCTGCTCTGATACCTGGGTGCTCGGCCGCACTCACACATCCCCGGTCTTTCTGTGACCCTGAGGGTCCTGAGACCACACTGTCCCATGAGGGTTCCACCCCCCGCTTAGCCATCAGAGTGACGTCCCTCAGTGGAGCAGACTTCTAAATGTTCCAATTTTGTGCTCCGCGGCTCTATCACTTGCCAGAAGCGGCCGACGGAGGCTCCTCCCCCGCTGTCTATCCTCCTGAATATCGCCTCAGATTCACTTCTCTGCACGTCCTACCTTCCAGAAAGTGGTCGCTTTTCTGTTCAGAGAGTTGTTGCTATTCTTTTCTTCGATCTCTTGTTGAGTTTGTAGGTGTTCAGAATGGTTTGATCCCTTTCCAGCTGAATTCCTGAGACCAGACAAAATCCAGGTCTCCTACTCCTCTGCCATCTTGCTCCGCCCCCCCAATTGATTTATTCTTAAGTAAGTTCACAAGTGGCATGTACATCAGAAAAATAAGCTTCTCTATTAATTCTACTGCAGCATTGCGGAAATATTCTTCCCTTCCTTTTAACACTGAATATTTTATAAGGTTATAAGTCATCAGTTTAATGTTTATGTATTTTTGATGAATATGGCAATAAAGTTGTTATCATTGTCAAAGATAGAGTGGCTAGCTCTGACGTACTCTAATTTTATTTTTATAAAGGCTGGGGTGGTACTCTTCAAACTCATGAAAATGAGACAATCATTTACGTTATCGATGTTATATTTATAATATTAAGAGTACATGAGTCTCTGAATCCAAACCATTTACACATCTAAAGAACATTCAAACTTCTGCTGTGATGTGTTTATATGCCAGATAATTGACCAAACACCCACTACATCCAAGGATCTGTATCTTCTCCCGTTTTGTCATTAATGAAGAGAAGCATGGCCATCTGTGATTTAGAATGATGCCCGGTAGACACAGTCAATGGGGAAGAGTTTCAACTCCCTGAGGACAGCTGGAGAAGGGCGGGAAAACAGACTCTGATCACAGCTTCAGGGCAGAGAAAAACAACTAGGAAATGGTCAAGGTTTGGAAAATATTGGGAGATTTTCATAGCATAATATAATGGGGCAAAATTTTACAGAATGTTGTATTACCCTTTCACTGGAATAAGAAATGCCATTATATTCCATGAGAAATGTTAACTCCCTGGTTCCTGCTTGACATGCAGAATGGTTAAGGACCGGTCTTGAATTATTAAACAGAGGATTAAGTGCCTGACACACAAACTCACAGAACTATGCACTCAGCATTTTAACTTAAATAAATTATTTGAAGATGTATAGTTTACAACTCAATTTTTAGAGGGATGCCTATCTCTGATGAGATAGTCCAAAATGTCAACTGCAGCCCCACATAGTATTTGTAGTAATAGGCAAACTTCTATTTACCTTATGCCATTTTGCTCTTCCTTTATGTGTAAGGAAGAAAATAGGGAGTTTTAAAAGGATAGTTAAAAAGCATACTACACGATAGGTCTTCCAGTCGGTGAGTTCCCAAAGGAAAATGTTTAACTAGAAACTTCCAGCAACACAGCTGATTAAACCAATGCAGAGGAACTAGTGTTCCTCCTATAAAAATAATAAAACTAAATAAATGAGTAAAAAAGCAGTTATTAAAAATAAATAAACCAACTGTACTACTTTTTGCAACTCTGCTCTAAGTCTGGAGTTACGTCAACAACAACAACAACAAATCTAGTAATAATGATTAACACTACTGAGCAGTCACCACTTCAGGCAATGTCTCAAATAAAGCTGATATGTGATAAAGCGTAGATGAAAAATGGAAAAAAATTCCTAATAATATTTGGGTCTCAGTTTTGTCTAAAGCTGATTCATATTTCTGTCTCTGGATTCCTTGGGACACTCAGGTATTCACAACAGACTTCCATTTGATTTAAACTTTTTAGAGACAGTTTCCCACCAATTACATGTAAGAGTTGAAACTAATGCAAATGCACTCATTTGTGTTACGTACAGTAAAATGCACACTTTTAGAACATAGTAACAAGGGGCAAAACCTTTTCCTCCATCTGACTTCTTAGAACTGATTAAAAGCAGTCTTTACATAAGACCATAAGCTCAAACCATATTATAAAATTGGATCATTTATTTTTAATTAATTTTTATTTTAATTAATTGTACAGTCAAATGAAGCTTAAGGGGAATTTATGCTGGACTTAATTCCTTAGTGGCCCTGGTGCGCATTCTCTCAGTTAATGACCTTGGAAGGCTTCTGTGTCCCTGGAGGACAGAGAGAAAAACTGAAACCTCTAGTCCATCGTAACTTCAACCAATTAAACTTACAGTATCCTTTCCCCTATAAATCATGGGGAGCAGGAATACAAAAATAAGAAAATACTATTGTGAATTAGAAAAGTTGTTGAAAAAATATGTCATTGAGATTTGGAATTGGGGAAAAATACCAAGTAGATCTGAAAGCTTTTTAAGATTTCTAAATTTTCCCTCAAGGTGTATTCTACAGTGCCAATCTTATGCAAACTATAGAAACATCACTGATCTGAGGCTAAAGATATATGTGATGTGTTACCAAATAGTTAATGAGCTTGAAAAGATTAAGATTAAAATCCTTGTGGCACCTGGGTGGCTCAGTCGTTAAGCGTCTGCCTTCGGCTCAGGTCATGATCCCAAGGGTCCTGGGATCGAGCCCCGCATTGGGCTCTCTGCTCAGCGGGAAGCCTGCTTCTCCCTCTCCCACTCCCCCTGCTTGTATTACCTCTTTCGGTCTCTCTCTCTCTCTGTCAAATAAATAAATAAAATCTTAAAAAAAATAAAATTAAATTAAAATCCTTTTTTAGAAGAAAATAACACTGAACCACTTTCTTAAGAATTAAACTGAGCTGATATAAGTGATCCTTATGGATGCCATATGAATATTTCACAACATAAAGACTGCATTAGTGTTCTTCAAAGACCTATGAGAAAATACAGCTTTTCAGTTTTTATGTTGTTTAAAAACTAGGATTGCGTTTGGTTTCTCCTTGGAGTAGGCTACTATTTTAACTAATATACTCTAAATTCCAATCATTCGTATAACTCCTATC
Source organism: Mirounga leonina (assembly GCF_011800145.1). Taxonomy (NCBI): domain Eukaryota; kingdom Metazoa; phylum Chordata; class Mammalia; order Carnivora; family Phocidae; genus Mirounga; species Mirounga leonina. The sequence goes on along the minus strand of NW_023270380.1, from coordinate 14,574,180 downwards.
ATGACTTTTTGCCATATCATCTGCCATATTGTTCTATTATCTGTTTTATTTGAGTCAACCACTTTATTTACATAAGTATTTTCTCACTTTTAAAATGAAATCACTGGTGTGATGATATTTCCATAAATTTTACAATGTATATTTTATACCATTATGTATTTTACTATGTAAAACTATAGCTACTAGTATTAAACATTCCAAGTACTGACATTAAGCTCATGGTTGACCACCGGTATATGTACCATGTTTCACAAAACAGAATGATAGTCATTAAGAGTTATGCACATAAAAACATCGGGTACACGCAAATGGCCATGAGAATGTTTGATGTTAATGATGGACTACGGTTAAGCAGTGCACACTTGAGAAATTTTGTGAACAATAGTTGTTGAGCCCCAGAAGCATAACGGGAGAGGTCTTCATTTAGAATAGATGGCCAGAGTACTGGTAATAGAAAGAACTGGATCAGGGCACCTGGGTGGCTCAGTTGTTAAGCTTCTGCCTTCAGCTCAGGTCATGATCCCAGGGTCCTGGGATCGAGTCCCGCCATCAGGCTCCCTGCTCGGCGGGAAGCCTGCTTCTCCCTCTCCCACTCCCCCTGCTTGTGTTCCCTCTCTCGCTGTCTCTCTCTGTCAAATAAATAAAATATTAAAAAAAAATAGAAATAACTGGATCTTCATAACACAGTCACTATACACATCACAATTTGGTGTACAAAATTCACTTTTAATCATTCATTCTTAATTCACTTCATTCATTTGTTTGGTAAGTGACTTTCCAGAGGATCTGTCATTTGCATATCCATGAACCAGTCATGGTTTTGTATCATTTAATAATAGAGATATCTGCATGCCAATTAGTTGGATCAAATGTAGTGCATCACAGGACATAATTTATGAATATTTTGTTAATGGTTCAGTAGTGGAACATTTCCGAAAGTACCTTGAGCTCTGCTTTGAAAATTCCAGGAGCGCCCAAAATTAAAGTAGGATTGACAATATATCTGGAATATTAGTCTATCATTTAATAGAAAAAATATTCATGCATAGTGACTTCAGTAGAAATCAAGCATTATTATCCTAGGCAGATAAACCCAATTTCCTCCATCAGAATACTTATACAGATACCACCTTGGGCCTCAAGACACAGAATCAAAGAAAACACGGGTAGGATGATCTAAATGGCCTTCTCCTGGGGCACCTGGGTGGCTCAGTCATTAAGCGTCTGCCTTCGGCTCAGGTCATAATCCCAGGATGCTGGGATCGAGCCCTGCATCGGGCTCCCTGCTCGCCGGGGAGCCTGCTTCTCCCTCTCCCACTCCCCTTGCTTGTGTTCCCTTTCTCGCTGTCTCTCTCTCTGTAAAATAAATAAATAAAATCTTTAAATGGCCTTCTCCAACATAAGAATATATGATACTACAAGATTATGGTTTTTGAAGAAATTTACTATGCATTTTACATATATTTAATTTTAAAGTAATATTTTAAGTACCATATACTAACACAAACAAAGGCATCACCAAATTGCATTAAAAATTAAATGGAGACTTTGTGGTTAAAAAAAAAAAGGTGGAAAGTGATGTTAAAACCAGAGGCTGATTTCTCCCAGCACCTTTGCTGAGCTGAAGAGCATGCAGAAAAAGAAGACACAGTGCTCAGCTCTCAGGTAGTATGAACAGTAGAAAGGGAGAAAGGGTGTTTTAGAGATGAATGAGAATATCAACTTTATCGAAAGAGAAAGGAAAGGATAGAATCAGACTTTTTTTTTTTTTTTTAAGATTTTATTTATTTGACAGAGAGAGACACAGCGAGAGAGGAAACACAAGCAGGGGGAGTGGGAGAGGGAGAAGCAGGCTTCCCGCGGAGCAGGGAGCCTGATGTGGGGCTCGATCCCAGGACCCTGGGATCATGACCTGAGCCGAAGGCAGTCGCTTAACTGACTGAGCCACCCAGGCGCCCCAGAATCAGACTTTTTATTAGGCAGAAATTACTATCTGGAAACCTGGTAATGTGTCTTCTTCATAAATCAACACCATATAAAAGACATAGCTAGTTCCAGTATTTGTCCCCTGAAGTATTTTTTACCCCTAGAATAAAAAACAAAGACATCTATTACAAATGTTAATCCACACAACCAGAGTAAAATGTAAAATGAAAAGGAGCTGCTAATAACTCTTGTATGTAGCTTGCAGACAGGTACTCTTGTCTATGCTAGAGACCCACCAATAAAATTTAAGAAAAGAGCAAAAACAAAGAACAATGTCAAACAAACAAAAATCTAACAGAAATACTCTGATGAGAATATAAGACTGAGAGAATAACTAAATCAAAAGTATCACTTCATGGACTCTTCAGGCAATCTAGAGATGTATAATTCTAAACTTAATTCCTCACTGGCTTAATTAAAAAACCAAACATCTTAGCAAATGTGCCTTTTGCTCTTTTATTCAATAGTATATTCTTTTATCTGCTGCCTTGATGCATTTGGTTACTTCTTGGTAGTCTGCATAACTTCTAAAAATTAGCTGACAAAATATTAGAGATGCAGAATATGAGCAATCTGAGAAAGTTGCCTGAGTTTTCTGCTGCCTGTGTATAGCTCAGGGAATGAGTTAGAAGCCAAGTAACACTGTATTTTATTTATTTATTTTTAAAGATTTATTTATTTGAGAGAGCGCAAACAAGTGCACTCAATTAGGGGGAGGGGCAGAGGGAGAGAGAAAATCTTCAAGCAGACTCCCGGCTGAGTGTGAGCCCCCATCGATGTGGGGCTTGATCCCAGGACCCCGAGATCATGACCTGAGTCAAAATCAGGAGTCAGGTGATCAACCTGAGCCACCTAGGTGCCCCCCAAGTAACATTTAGATTATTGTATTAATTCATTATACTTGGCTAATCTGCTGCCATTTCTCTTAAAGATTTTATGCCTATGTGGAAAGCATAAGAATAACTCTGCCTAATTTTCATTACTCTTTCTAGATTATTATTTTATCAATTACTAGTCTTTCTTAACAAATGTATAATTTGAAAATATTTTCTGTTTTCTCATATTTGCTACTATGTGATCTTGGGACTCACATTTCTCATATTTGCTACTATGTGATCTTGGGACTCACTTGGGAATCACTTTCATTCTCTGTTGGGAGAAAAAAAAATCCATATTTAAGCAGAGATCAGTAATTGTGATTCTAGCTTCAGAATCTCCAACAAATGTAACTGAAAGAGAACTTCATTTATTTTTTTGTTCTTATTTATTTTAAGGCTAACTTAGTAGACTAATAATAGCTTATATACTAACTGAAAATACTGCTTTCTGACTGCATAAAAAATAAGACTGTGGGCCCAGAGATAGCTTGTAAAGCATACATTTATAAAATACTTAAGGGCCCCCACTAAGTGAAAGCCACCATGTATGCCAAAACAATTCAGACTCAACCACACAGGAACACAATTTGCAACAAGCTGACCATCAAGTAGGGCTTTATACTCAAACCAATAAACTAGAAGTAATGAGTGCCATTGCTTTTTGGCTCAAATAAACCTACCTGAACCTGAAGAGAAAACGAAGGGGGACAGGAAGAGCTTCTGCATTTTGCACTTGATAAAGTTTGCAGACCCTCACCCTGAGACTGTGTTGCAAGAGTGGAGGAGGAGAATTTTGGAAGGACACATAAAACATGAGCAGAGCGATTGGTGGAATATTTAAAACACTGTAGAATTTGACACACTGTATTCTCATTAGTAGTCTGCATCAACAGTATATTACAGGTATAGTTTTTGGGGGGTTTTTTGTTGTTTTGTTTTTTTAATTCTTCACAACTAGAAGAAACTGTCACCACAAAACCAAGAAAAAATAACTGGAAGAGGACACTCAGGGAATGAACACTCATCCTTAGTTCACAAGAAACTGAAAATAGACTAAAAAGATGCATTTAAAACTTCTTTCCCTGGGTACACCTAAAGAAGCAAAAGTATTTGTTGGTCCTCCATTGAGAAAAACTAATGTGGCTTTATTAGTTTCCTATCACTACTGTAAAAAAAAAAAAATGACACAAACCTACAAATTTGGGAGGTTGCAAGTCTAAAATGGGTCTCACTAGGCTAAAATCAATGTACTTGCAGAGTGGCGTTTTGGAGAAGAGAATACATTTCTTGACATCTTCTCTTATTCAATCCTCTTGCCTTCCTCTTATAAGGACACTTGTGATGACACTGGGTCCCCCTGAAAAGTCTGCAATACTCCCCATATCTGAAAATTCTTGACTTAATCAAATCTACAAAACCTTTCTGCCAGGGAAGGTTCCAGAGGTTACGGTGGGGGACGTTTGGAGGGCAGTGGGAATCATTCCACCTGCCACAGGGGTACAGAAGCTTTCCCCAGGAGGTGGGAGCTCACTCGGCCTGTCAGAAGCTCACTGTGGCATTACTGTCTTCCATGTCACCCGGTCTCTCCTTAGGATGAGCACCCTAAACTCTTCCTGCTTCTTCTGTTGCCGAGGGACTCTCTCCTCACAAGCCCACACCTGAACTCAAGCACCTGTTGTAGCCCTTGCTGGAAGTACCAAAATCCTTCCCTGGTTGAAATTTTCTTTTCCTGCCTGACTCTGAATTTCTAATTCATCTTCTTCCACTTGGTCATAGTCATTTGTTTATATCCAAGACATTAAAATATAAAAACTGAATAGCGTGATTCTCTTATGTCTTCACCTTCTTCTTGACTGCTAGGATGTCTCTCTATCTGTTTCAGAATGTGACAGCTAGCTAAGCCTAGTTTTACATTCTGAAATTCCAAGATTCCTCATGTGTTCCTGAATTCTAGAAGCCAGCCCAAGGCCCTAAGTTACAGGCTGCCCTGGGTCATCTCTGCCCTGCACTCATCCTATTGTGTTATTTCTGAACAATCTGAGACTGACCCCCCGGCTGCCAGAGCTATCTGGAAATATGCAGTCTTATAAGTATTTATGGTATAGAAAGGTCTATAGATAACTTGAGAGTTATGTTTCCTATGTTTACTTGTTAAGTTTAATGGGCTCATTAATAAAAGCCTAGCTAACTGCTTACTTTCAGTTTTGAATTTTGTATCTATGCTTTATTATAAAATTTTATAGTTCTAGTTAAGAAAAATGTAAACACTATAAATGCTGTGGATGACCATCTGCATAATCTTAATTACTCACAAACTTAATGGGAGATAGTATATGCCAAATATAAATATTAATGTGTGTGTGTGTGTGTACATGTGAGTGAAATTTATACCTTTTCAGTTCCAAAGTAGACAAAGTAATTGCTGATGAAACAGTAAACAAAAGATGCTTGGAAAGATGTGTCTTTTTCCCATAAGACTCAATAAGTCTTCTATAAAAAATTTCTAAAGTCATTGATTTCTTGATTACCAAGAAAATAGTGCACAAAATTGCATTTATGGCTATGTTTGTGAGGAACATTTTAATTTCTGTTGGAGACAGGACAGCAATAAAATCTAATCTCTAGAAAAATATACATATCTAAACCCAGAATCATAAAGTGCAACTAATTTGTTGAGGGAAAGTGCCCCCCCAACACACAATCACAATCAAATTTAATAAGATTTTAAATGACCAATAGGAAGTTATCATTGCAATGCCTACTGCTCCTACTTTGTCATTTAAAATTTATTTCATGACAAATTCAAAACAGAGATTTGATATAGTCAAAAGATTCCATCCATGGCCAGAGTCAGTTAAGAATGTAGCCTTTGGTCATCTAGATGGTAATGTAGGTCATTCCTGGCTTCAGTCCCCCTCCCAAAAAGAGCAGCCAACAACTATCCATATATAAGGACCATTGTGAAAATCCCAGAACTTTCAGGTAAGGCTGAAGCCCTCTCTTGAACCAGATTATAAGGGTAAGAGGAATGGCAACTTTCTGACTGCACTGTACCTCCCACGCACCAGAACCACACCAGGGGGCCCCTTCCTTGAGCCTATCATTTCTCCAGTAGGAAAAAGAGAACAAAGGGAGAACCAAGGGTGAGCATCTAGCTCCCGCAGCATTGTGGGACACTTAGGTCTCACCTCCTAGGGGTCACTGGGGAAATCCGTGGGGCTTGACTACTGGGGATCAGATGGGGAAGGAAAAAAGGTGTGGCACTTACAGCAAACAGATCTATAGATTCATTGCAATGCTATCAAAATTCCAATGACATTTTTTACAGAAATAGAAAAAAACAATTCTAAAATTTGTACGGAACCACAAAAGCCTATGAATAGCCAAAACAACTCTCAGAATGAGTAACAATGCTGGAGGCATCACACTTGTTGATTTTACTGTATTTATTATTATTTTTTACACTTGTTGATTTTAAACTATACCGCAAAGCTATAATAAAATAGTACACTGCTGGCATAAAGGTAGACACAGAAAACCATTTTACAGAATCAAGAGCCCCAAATAATCCATAACATAGAGGGTCAACTATCATTTGACAAGGGAGCCAAGAATACCCAATGGGGAGGCGTAGTCTCTTCAATAAATGGTGCTGGGAAAACTGGACAAATCACAGGCAAAAAAGTGAAATGGAACCCTCACCTTCCACAACTGACAAAAATGAACTCAAAGTGGATTAAGGACTTAAATATAAAACCTAAAACTGTAAAATTCCTAGAAGAAAACATAGGCAAACAGCTCCTTGAAATTGGTCTTGGCAAGGATTTTCTAGATATGACTCCAAAAGGAGAGACAACAAAAGCAAAAATCAGTGAGACTATATCAAGCTAAAAAGCTTCTACACAGCCAAGACACCATTACCCAAATGAAAGGCAACTTATAAGATGGGATAAAATATTTGCAAACCATATATCTGATAAGGGATTAACATCCAAAATATAAAGAACCCAAACAACTCAATAATTAAAAAAAAAAAAAACAAACCCACAACAATCTGATAAAACATGGACAGAGGAACTGCAGAGAATTTTCCAAAGAAGGCATACCAAAGGCCAACAGGTACAATTAAAAGTGCTTTACATCACTAAACATCAGGAAATGCAAATCAAAGCATTATAAGCTATCACCTGTCAAAATGGCCATTATCAAGAAGATAAAGACATAGCAAGTGTTGGAGAGGATGGGGAGAAAGGGAACCCTTGCCTGCTGTTGTTGGGGATGTAAACTAGGCCCCTATCATGGAAAACAGTATGGAGGTTCCTCAAAATATTAAAAATAGAACTACCATATGATTCAGCCATCCTACTTTTGGGTATATATCCAAAGGAAATGAGCTCACTATCTGCACTCCCATGTTCATAGCAGCATTATTTATTAACAGCTAAGACCTGGAAACAACCTAAGTGTCTACTGATTGATGAAAGGATAATGAAAAAATGATACCTAGGTGTACATATGGCTGTGTGTATATGAAATATAAATTATATAATATATAATATATATAATGAAATATTCAGCCATAAAAAAGGACATTCTCTCATTTGTAATAATATGAATGGAACTTGAGGGTATTTTACTAAGTGATATAAGTCAGGTAGGGAAAGAAAATACTGTGGGTATTATATGTGGGTCTAAAAAACACAAACTCAGACAACAGAGTGGAGTGGTGGTTACCACAGTTTGGGTGGGTGGGAAAAATGGGCAAAGAGGTCAAAGGGGGTCCAAAATTCCAGTCACAAGATGAATAAGTTCTGGGGATGGGATGTACAGCAATGTGATCATAGTTAATACTGTTCATATATTTGTAAGTTGCTAAGAGTGGAGCCAAGATGTCTTTCAACAGATGAATGGATAAAGATGTGGTCCATATATACAATGGAATATTACTCAGCCATCAGAAGGGATGAACACCCAACTTTTACATCAACATGAGTGGGACTGGAGGAGATTATGCTAAGTGAAATAAGTCAAGCAGAGAAAGACAATTATCAAAAGGTTTCACTCATATGTAGAACATAAGGAATGGCACGGAGGACCACAGGGGAAGGGAGGAAAAACTGAAGGGGGAGAAATCAGAGAGGGAGACAAACCCTGAGAGACTCTGACTCCAGAAAACAAACTGATGGTTTCAGAGGGAAGGGGGGGGGATAGGGTAACTGGGTGATGGGTATTAAGGAGGGCATGTGATGTGATGAGAATGGGAGGTTTATACGCAACTAACGGATCATTGAAGACTACAACAAAAACTAATGATGTACTCCATGTTGGTTAAGTGAACTTAATAAAAAAAAAATTCTCACCATTAAATAAAAAATCTATGTGAGTTGATAGCTGTGTTAGCTAAAAATAGATATAGATATATATGAGGTGATACTGTAATCAGTTTGTTATATATATAACATTATACATGATGATACATATATGTATGTATAATCATTATGTTGTGCACCTTAAATTTACATAAATGTTATATGTTAATTATATCTCAATAAAGATGGAAGAATGGAGCTTATTATTATGTATTAGTATTCTTACAACACAATTACAACAATCCTGAATTAAAGTAAAAGGAAAGGGAAACCTACCAAATATATTTAGGCAAACATTTCCATACCACAGAATTCTTGTGATGTTAAAATTGCTATTAAATTAAAACTGTAAATTTTATTCTATCAGCTGAACTCGTCATTTGCAGTGAGAGATTTTTCCATCTGATTTTAATGTGTGTTCAAGTCACATATCTGTAAGAAAAGTACATTCCAACCTTCCTTATCTCCAGATAAGCCAACCTCCCTCTCGCCTGAATTCTTTGGCTTGCTCTTCTGTGACTTAAATGCTCCAAGATCATCATGCAGGTGCCTCTTTTTCACCCTGTATGTCTCACCTCAAATGCCCCCTCCCCAGAGAGTCATCCTTTATACTCTCTGTAGAAGCACCAGGCCTTCTGCTGGCAGTCATTCCAAATTAGAGCACTCCCTGTTAGCAGCTTGATGCCTTGATTTATTCTCTCCTCAGCACTTAGAACTCAGTCACTAGCGTCTCCTTCCCTCAAGAGAACGCAAGCCCAATGAGAGATGGACTTGTCTGTTTTGTTCACTCAACATTGTATGGCATACAGAGTTCACTACCAGTCATTATTGTTGCATGGGGCGCCTGGGGGTGCTCAGTAAGTAGAGCAACTGGCTCTTGATTTCAGCTCAGATCATGATCTCAGGGTCCTGGGATTGTGCCCCATGTCCGGCTCCATGCTTAGCGGGGAGTCTGCTTGAGGATTCTCTCTCCCTCTCCCATGGCCCCTCCCCCTGCCCATACACTCTCTCTGTCTCTCTAAAATAAATAGCCTTCGGCTCAGGTCATGATCCCAGGGTCCTGGGATCGAGCCCCACATTGGGCTCCCTGCTTGGCGGGAAGCCCGCTTCTCTCTCTCCCACTCCTGCTGCTTGTGTTCCCTCTCTCGTTGCGTCTCTGTCAAATAAATAAATAAAATCTTAAAAAAAATAAATTAAATTAATAATCTTAAAATAATTATTGCAGTGTGCAGCAAATGAATCATTCTATAGACCTCAGAAAGTCAATGAGGTTAATTTTTACCTTCTTGCAGATGCTTATTCTAAAAAAGAAAAAAAAAAGGTATCCACAAATAGATCTTGGTGATCTCTTTGACTCTGAGAAGAAGTTTAGCCCCTGTCACTGTGACGGTGATCATGTGTACCAGTGAAGACAGACATGCAGTGTATTATGGAAAACGTCAAGAGACTATGAAAAATAGACCTTATTTTCTCTATTTTTTAAGATAACTTACTATAGATATTAAATTGAAACATAAAAGTTATCTGACCTCCCACCCCCCAAAAAACACTGCCTCATTTTATAAACTTTGGACAAATGGGCCTAAAGGTAAGGTGAAGAATAACCAAACTCATTCACTCAGTATTCTCAACATGATTCTCTATAAGCAACAAAGTGGAATTTGATTCAGTGGTTAAAAGAACTCAAAGGCAATTGGAAGGGCTCTCCTCATTTGATACATTATTTTATTTCACACACCACCATTTTCCCTTCATGTTTCTTGTCCCACAATACTCCATGTGATTCTTAAGCAACATTTTGAAGTGGATAAAATTGCTCTTTTGCTCTTCCTTGCCATGTGGGGATAGGTGTTCCAGTCATCGAGGGGAGCTGTGAAGTGATGGGAGAATCCCAGTGACTTCAAGAGGAGGGTGACAAAGCCGGTCCTTCTAGTAAATAAGAGCATTGTAGGGATTGAGGGTCCTTGTTTACCAGTTAGGTACCTTCAGTTTTACTTCTCTTGTTCTTGTATTCTTTCTCCTGGCTTGTCTTCAAACATCTTCTATATTTTGCAACTTCTCTTCAAGCCATGCTTCATTCTGTTTCTCCAGCAGTAATTTTTAATTAATTCAGAAGTAGAAAAATGTCCATATTTATGTATGTGCTCATATTGACATTAAGTATTTGCCAATTTTTCAGTTAAGATAGCGCATTAAACTGCCAAAGTATTCATTCTGTGCTATCCCTTGTACCCCTCCGTGTATTGCTATGAGATGATGCGTTCTTATAAATTTCTTATAAATTTTTCTTGAAATTCTTGAGTCCCTCATACTGATCTATTATAATGTCTTCTTGGTACTGTCACTTTGAACTTTTGTTTAAATATTAATTTTATTTAGTAGACTCCCTCCTGCATGGACCCACCAAACCCAAAGAGCAGGCAACTCTTTTTAAATGCATGGGAGTGAAATGAAAATGAAATAATCATGATCCCTTACTGTTTATTTTAATTAAGGTAGAACATTTAAATTAGTTATAACGTCTGCTGGCAAAGATCTGCCCAATCAAGATTCACATCAAACAAAGGTCTGATTGTTACATATTTATCTTAGTTCCTAAATGACTCTTCCATGGTCATGCTCATCTCTGTGTCTGACTGCTGGCTGTGGATCCCAAATTATTACAAATCTAGAGTCACTATAGCTAGCAAAAGACCATTTTTATTTCCACCAAAGGATGAGAGGAATCAGAAACTAAGAAAACCATAGTCTGTAAAGGCCCAGATATTGTTAATGGCTTACCAAAACCATCCGGCTAATGGTAAAGCCAATGTTATAAACTCAGCGCCTTTATTCAGAATGGGAGGTTGCAAAAGATGCTCTCAGAAGCAGCACTAAGAAAATATTACAACCCATCTTTCTTGTCACTCAGCTAAAAGGAAGAGACATGAACACTGTCTATAATTTTAACCTTTTATAACAAATGTTCCATGAACTCAAGCAGAACCCTGGTTGACAGAAGAGAGATAAATGAAAGGCATCTCACCGTCCATGGCTGCATGGTGTCAGATGAGAAAAAGAGGCAGAAGGGGGGCTGGGGGTGGAAGCTCAGGTCCAGCATCATCTGGGGGTCACATTCAGACGGAGGAGGAAGCAGCAAATGCCTCTAAGGCCTTTTAATAAAACAAAGACACATGCAGAGGCCTCCTAGCATTGTGGTTTGTGGAGAGCTGATCTGCACAAAATACAACTGAGAACAGAAGAGGGGCAGGATCAAATAGCACCTTTGCCTTCCCTCTGCTTCGAAACAGGTCAAACGTGCCCCACCTTTTTGTTGAGGATGTATTACTCATGTGAACTTCCTGCAGAGTCTTCATGCAGCAGGAGAATGCACCAGGAGCATGGTCTAAGCATTGCTTGTATTTATAATTTGCTCACTTTCTAGTTGTTTTTAAGGATTCTAATAACAAGACATAAAGAAACAAATGCAATGCAGCATCTTAGAACTCGTCCTATCAGTTTGTAAAAATGACATCAAACAACCTCTACCATGGCAATGAGTAACATTTTGAAAAGCTTCATTCATTTAGTGAGAAACAGCCCAAGACAATGTTGTGCTTCTGTATTCTTGTCAGAAAATATAGTATCCCTGATGCATTGACCAACTTTAATGAAAACCTTTATTCTTAAGGCACCAAATATTTCCTGACACAGTCTGCATCATCAGTTTTGTATGGATGTATAACAAATTACCACTAACTTAGAGACTTAAACGACACAAATCCATTATGTCAGAGTTTCTGTAGATCAGACGTACACCAGGGCTGAGTAGGTGCTCTGCTCAGTCTGTTAAAGCAGAAAGCAAAGCTGAGTTCTTTCCTACAGGCTCTGAGAACACGAATCTGCTTCCTCTCATCCAAGCTTCCAGAATCCACTGTCAGGTTTCTTCCACGTGGACTCTTGACCTTCACACCAGCCAGCAAAGCACAAGCAATGCTTCTTGCTTGGAGTGTCTCTGACTTCAGGCACCAGCCAAGAAAACTTTTCTCCTCAAAGACTCATGATTAGGTTAGGCCCCTCTAGACAGCTCCCATTCTTAAAGCAACTGAGCTGCAAGACAGAACGTGATCATGGGAGTGAAATCCCAGACGTGCACAGTCCTGGAGGTCATGCAGGGGATGTTAGGATGGAGGTAAGACATCTTGCAGGTCATGTCAGAATCCTGCATGTCAGTGCTGGGGACAGATTTCTAAGAGATGCCACAAATTCCTTCCCAGATCCCACAGTCACAGTGAAAATTAAAAGGAAGGCACACACAGATTCCTTTTAAATACCTAAACTGAAATGTGTCCCTATCTGGAAATATCCTGCCCACTGACTTCAACTTTCTAGAAACAGAATGTGTGTGCTACGTAACAACGCATTTACGCATCATACCTGAGGCTCTCTTTTATTTTTGTGGGGCCCAGTGTCATCCTTGGAGATAAAAGCCAAGAGAATCTCCCACAGCTGCAGTGATTTCCAGCATGACTGTGGGCTCAGGGAGCAGCAGAACACACCACGGAGGCCTTTCTGCTACCTTCGGACGTAATCCCATCCCTAGCTGGCTGCTGGGGACTTGCTGTAGATAAATCCATAGCTTATCGTTCATTAAAAAGTGCAACTATTCATCTGTGGTGGATATAAAGTCTATATTTCATTTTACACAGACACGTGGCAATAGTGGCTTTTTACGTGAGCCATGTTAAAATAGCAATAAGGAATTGTGCCACTGTTACATTTTCTATACACCAAAAAGAGCACTAATGTGAATCCGATTAGCAATCCAGCAAATTTAGGGTGCTGGACTTTCAGAGACTTCCAGTTTAATCATCCACTCTAGTATTTTGTCAGAAAATAGCACTGGTTTCCTTAGTCTGTGACAGCTTGACTCTGTGTAGCTCTGACTGAGAAAAGAGTGTTGATCAGTACATGAATATCCACCAGACATGAGAGCAGTACAAGTGGAAAAGGTTAACTAATCAATTAAAGCAACCAGTCAACAACTATGCATTGTGGACCTCTGTGTGCCCACCGGAGGCGGGGGTGATCATGCTGAACAAGACAGGGCTCTTGCCCTAAGTCATTTTTCATCTTTTTATAGAAACAAACAAGGTAACCATTGATTATAATTTTTTTAAAAGTTACTGAGGGGTCATCAAAGCTGCTCTGGGAGCATATATAACGGACGTCTAGTGTTACGTTAGGGACACGGAGAGAGCCTTGAGCTGACAGTCGAGGGGTCATTCTGTAGGAGCCCTGGGAATTTAACACCTTTAGTCAATTTCGATGAAGAAATCAAAGGCATGCGTATCAAGTTTCTGCATAATTCAAAACTGAGAATGATTGGTTACTTTTGTTAGAAAGAAGTATAATGAAAAGAATTAGAAATAAATGCCCAGTTATCAAAAAAATAGGAAAAATGAATTATAATCATATTTAAGAACAATAAAATTATTCATAGTGAACTATGAAGATTTGGTTTGATGAATGAGACAAAGATGAAGAGAAGTTTGGGTTGACTAAAATAATCATATAAGAGCTATCATGTGTTCAATACCTACCTCGCCACTTCAGACATCAGATTAATGAGTTTCTACATGTTTACACCTTGGTAACTCCTGGAACTAGTCCTGGAGCCTAAATCTATCAGTCAGGGGTCTGAATTGGTAACACAGATTATGAAATAAGTCATTGTATTATAATAGAAGAAGTTATAGTTTAAGTTGTAAGAACAGAGAACAGACTTGATAAAATATACTTGGAAAAATGGGTTTAGTAATACATATGTGAAATGTATTAGGGCATGCACGGGACAATGTATGTTTCAGTACATGAGGAATTGGGAAAACAGTCCAAATTCAGAGGATGAACCTACAAACTTTGACCAGAAAAATGAAGTGAGCCGACATCACAGCCAACAGCGTATTCATACGAAACCCACATTCTACTCAAAATAAAGCCACTCCAAGACAAACCCACATGAGAGACCCTCTCCTCAGGTTAAAGACATGATTACTAGAAAACCTACAGAAAATTAAATAGAGAGTATTTCTCAGCATCTCCCACTCTGGGAGAGGCCTGGACTTTCTGAGTTGTTTCTGCAGCAGCAAAGAAGAAATGAATAAAGTGCACAATCTGTCCAACAGAGGGACCACAGAGCTGGTGATAAGTGAGCATTTCCTGAAATTCAAGGATGTTTTACTTCTAAAGTCAGTGTCGATAAACCAGGCTTCGTGAGAGATGTTGCACTGGACGGAATCGCTACGCAAGTCCACTGCCTCGGTAACCAGGGAAGCTCATGGTCACAAAGCCTTTCTGTGAAATGGCCGGTGTTGCTATCCAATATGGCAGCTCACAGTCTTGACCGTTCCCCTACCGTTTGCCGCGACAAAAGATGGAGCCGACTGAGAAGAAAGAGAGTGGTCATGGAAAGAATCTGGGGCTGCGAACATAGCCTCAATAAATAAAGAGCTTTGGGAGGTACACCATGGGCTTCTTTAAACGTGTCACTGCCCTCTTTGATTGAATAAAAGTTTGTTCCTTACATTTATTTTTGCTTCTCCAGAAGGTAGAACAAAACCAATGGGTGAATGTTTAAAAAAAAAAAAGGTATTTAAATATATATGGGTTAATTTTGAATACTTTAGTTTTTCAGTAAGACTGGGACTGCTTTGACCTATTCAGTTTTCACCACTGTTGAAGTACCTGATCAGAAAAAGAACCCTGCTTTGTCAGGATGTTGTGCAGGGAATTTCTCCTTTGGATAGACAGTTATATGAATGTATGTTAAAAACCCCTCTGACTCCAAATAATGTTATTCTAAGTGCATTTTCCTCATAATGAAGAAAAATTAATTACACAAGCTAATGAATAAGTAATTATATATCAAACAATGTGGGTGGAAAGGCAAATTACCAGTTCTGTAAATAAAGCCTATAATAAAATCCACTTACTTTATATGAATGCTGCCAAGGGGCCTGGGTTCATTATTTGGCATAAAAAAACATTCCCTTCCCTCTGTTTAAATACTTCTCAGTAGAGAATTATTAGGCAGAGAAATGGAGGAATGTTTAATACCACAGTAACCAAGAGTAACTAGAAAAAATAAAAGACAGATGCACTAAATTAATCAAGTTACCAATGCAATCATCTGAGGAAGAACCGAGCACAGACAGCAGAAAAAGTGTTTATTTATGTCAATAATTGCATTTGACTCATTATTCCAAAGGTTCTTTCCACCTAAATGAACAAAAACAATTACTTATATCTCATGGAAAGACTTTAGCATTCTATTAATAATATATTTAAGTTTTATTAAAACTGTCTACTGGTAAAAACCATTCAAGTAAACTTTGGATCTTGAGAAGAGGAGGGAGTGAGCAGAAAGTACAGGATTAATTTGAGGCCGCTGTTTCTTCAGAGCTAACCAGAGTTTTCAAACAGACACATTATAAAATTATAAATTATGAAATTTATTTAAATAAAAATTTAAATCATAGGCTAAAACAACCATTCAATGGTCTAAATTAACCATTAAAGTCATTTAAATTTTGGTTTAATAAATTTAAACTATGCTTTATTTTAGTTTTTAATTAAAAAGTAATACATAGTTCAAAATATATATATCAAGATATATATCTACATGTAGATATATAAAATATATATCTACATACACATAGCACATATGCACATACACACATACATATCTGTATGCAAACACAAAGTATTATCATTATTTTCTGAATCTTCTGAAATCTTAATGTGAACTCCCTACTTGTTTCTTTTTTTTCTTTTTCAGATAGTATACTCCTAAGTTTTGTTTTTTATTATTCTCTAATTTTTAAAATTAATTTTAGTTTTATTTCCTTTTGCTTTTTAAATGTATCGCTATTTTATTTTTTTAAAGATTTATTTATTTATTTGAGAGAGAGAGGGTGGGTGGAGAAGCAGAGGGTGAGGGAGAGAGAGTCTCAAGCAGACTCCCCTCTGAGCATGGAGTGCCACGTGGGGCTCAATCTCACGACCCCGAGATCATGGCCTGAGCTATAACTACGAGTTGGATGCTTAAACAACTGAGCCACAAGGGTGCCCTTGTATTGGTATTTTATTTTAGCTTAATATCTGGTCAAATTTTGAGGGTATTTCATGAACAATCAATAGAAATTGTGTACTTGCAATTTTTACTGTTCAAGTTGAACCACTGAATCAATCTTACGAATTATGTCATGTCGTGGATGTATTTATATGTTATATCTTCATTGTGAATTATAGACAATGCCCTTATGATATGTCTTTCTAAATATTACTTAATGCCTTAAAAAGAGGCCTGAAGTAGCAGGCCTGACAGACTAATGGAATGGCCTTTGGAAGACTGTTGTATCACAGCTAGGTGGCTGTACCTGGCAGTGCTGTGACAAGGTTCTCCCAGTAGCTGTATATGAAGAGTCAGCATCCCATATATGGTACTGTTTCTTCCACAGCCAAGATTCAGGGGCCCAGGAATCAAGGGGTGGAAATGGGAGAGGCACCATTCCCTCTTACCCGTCGTGAGCAACTAGCAAACGTTTTGCTTCCTATTCCAGAAACTTACATTCTACTGGTCTAGAGGTCCTAGTTCCAGAGGAAGGAATGCTTCCATCAGGAAGCACAACAGTGATTCTACTGAGCTGGAAGTTAAGACTGCCACCTGGCCACTTTGGGTTCCTCTTCCCTCTGAATCAATAGGCAAGGAAGGGAGCTGCAGTGATGGCTGGGATGATTGATCCTGACTACCAGGGAGACATGAGGCTACTATTCCATGATGCAGGTAAGAAAGCGTATGTCCAGAATGCAGGAGATTCCTTAGAGCATTTCTTATTAGCATGCTGCCAAGTCATTAAGATCAGTGGAAAACTACAACAATCTAATCTGGAAAGGACTAGCCAGGACCCAGACCCTCCAGAATGAAGATCTGGGTTACCCTACCGGGTAAAGAACCACACCAGCTGAGATGCTTGCTAAAGACTAAGGGAATACAGAGTGGGTAGTGGATGAAGGTCATTCTAAATATCGGCTATGACCACATGGCCAGTTACAGAAACTGTCAGGAATATATCCTTCTTACTTTGTTATGAATATGTTTGTGTGTTCCTAAGGCTGAATGTATCTCCCCTAAATTCTTATGATGAAATCTAATCCCCAGTGTGATGGTATTTGGTGGTGGAGCCTTTGGGAGGTCATTAGATCATGAGGGAAGAGCCCTCATAAGTGACATTAATGTCCTTATATAAGGGACCCCAAAGACCTCTACTGCCTTTCCAGCCACATGAAGGCCCAGTGAGGAGGCAGCCATCTATGAACCGGGAAGAAGGCTCTCACCAGACACTGAATGGTGCCTTGTTCTTAGACTCCCAGCCTCTAGAACTGTGAGACAGAAATTTCTGTTGTTTATAAGCCACTCAGTCCACTCTCATTAGCAGCCTGAATGGACCCAGACATGGGTGAATGAATTTATATCTTTAATTTCTTTCTTCTCTTATTGCCTTATAATGTAACATAAGATGTATTGGCTTTGTATCATAGTATTTAAGTATTTAAATTTTATATCATAGTATTTAAGTCATGGGACATCAAAGAGAAGAGTAAACATCACTCACGGACTTTATCTCCTTCTCTGGTGAAGAGGTTAGTGTATTCTTGTTTGGATGTATAATAGTTGTATCATGCTAGGCAGAATTATGACCTTGTTGTTGCCTTTATTTGGAGATTAAATGTGGTTTCAGGAAATGTGTCTGGGTGCCTGTTTGACAAGGGTTGGATTTGTGATGGCTAATTTCATGTGTCAACTTGACTGTGTCACAGGGTGCCCAGATACTTGGCTAAACATTATTTCTGCATGTGTCTGTGAGGGTGTTTCTGGATGAGATCAGCATTAAATCAGTAGACTGAGAAAAGCAGATTGCCCTCCCCAGTGTGTGGGGGAATTATCCAATCTGTCGAGAGCCTGAATAAAACAAAAGGCAGAGAAGAGCGGATTTGTTCTTTCTCTGCCTCAACTGCTTGAGTTGACAGATGGGTCTCCTCCTGCCTTTGCACTGAGACTTAACCATCTGCTCCCCTGGTTCTCGGGCCTTCAGATGCCGACCGCGCTAAATCACCGGCCCTTCCATGTCCCCAGCTTACAGGTGGCAGCTCATGGGACTTCTCAGCTCCAGATATGCTTGAGTCAAGTCCTCAAAATAAATCACAAGTCTCCTCTCTCTGTGTGGAGAATCCTGACTTAAAAAACATGATAGAGGTTTTTTGTTTTTTTTTTTTTTTTACAGTATTTAATGAGATGCTATATAAAAAAAATCATCTCTATATAGCATGATGAGAAGAATGATGGGATGTAGTAGAATGTAAGTTTCTGGAATAGGAAGCAAAACGTTTGCTAGTTGCTCACGACGGGTAAGAGGGAATGGTGCCTCTCCCATTTCCACCCCTTGATTCCTGGGCCCCTGAATCTTGGCTGTGGAAGAAACAGTACCATATATGGGATGCTGACTCTTCATATACAGCTACTGGGAGAACCTTGTCACAGCACTGCCAGGTACAGCCACCTAGCTGTGATACAACAGTCTTCCAAAGGCCATTCCATTAGTCTGTCAGGCCTGCTACTTCAGGCCTCTTTTTAAGGCATTAAGTAATCCCATCCCATCATTCTTCTCATCCCATGAGATGCCTATTATGACCATCATTATTATCATTATTGGTAACATTACATGTTCTATCAGTGAATGCAGAAAACAAAAATGATCAAGGCATGGCCATGGTCACCAGGACTCTACACTTAAAAAAGAGGAAAACATGATTAAGTAAAATTTGAGAAATAAGTGGCAAATAGTTGGCCCACTGCCTGAATTATTATGACTCAATAAAATATTTGTTAACTAAAACTGATGAATGAATGGGAGAATTTATCTGCAAGTAAATGTGTAATATTTGGTTATATATACATAAGGAAAGGTGATATAACATACTAACAGCTGTGGTTGATCTCCAAGGAGGGGCACACCTTTCACTTTTAGGGTGTACCTGAATAAAAGTCATTGACTCTCACCTTGTACCCTGAGGGATTTATCCTACGGGGGTTATTTTACTGATCAAAGATGGCTACTTCCATGTGTGAAGAGGGCCTCAGTCACAAACTGGGCACCCATGCCACCCTGCCTGTGTCTCACCTCCATCTTTCACCTCAGTCTACTCTACAAAATGGTGCATGATCTTCAATCAGAATCACCTCCAGTTCCCCCAATTGGTCACACTAGTGTTTGCAATTTATGATCATACTGGCATGAGTCAAACTATACAAATTAAGGTCACAACCAAAGGAAACAAAGAACTCTCAAATCTAATCACAAGTGAAATTAAATATTTTAAATATAGTATTTAAAATTTTAAATACTATAAAAGTATTATAGTAAATGCACAGACTCATGCATGTTTCATTTCAAGCCTTCTAAATTTGTGGGGCATTCATAGAAGTACTTACGAAGTCATCAACCTGCCAGGAAAAAATAAGAACTAGATCCCATAAATGGTTTCCAACTGAGCGGTGCTATTATATGCTTGGGCAAAATGGAAGGAAGGCAGGAAAGAACAGGACTGACTATATTTACAGTTCTGCCAAAGAACTAATTGTGCTCAACCGCCTGTTTTATTGACACGAAAATGCCTAGTAGAGGTAGAATAAGTAATGTCTGTATGCAATTCATTAGTATAAGTGTTTTAGAAATCACTTGATTTGTACAGAAATGGAGCGTAAGAGCAGGGATAAGAACACTGGTAACTGAGTTTCTCTCACCCTCCCCTCAGGCTTCCTGGAACATTTGTCGGGCCTCAAACACTTTTCTGTATTCTTGAAAAGGGAAGAGATAGGGTGATGTGTTCACTTGCCTGCTTTAGGAAAATAACTATGTGGTGACTCTGCATGTTTGTGAGTCTTTCTTTTCCCTTGGAAATCAAATGGAACTATTTTGCCAGTTTATATAATGAAACACACCCACACTCAAAATTTTTTTCTTAACTAAATAAGGTATTTGTTCTCCGGAGCATGTGGATTAAAAAACAAACAAAAACAAGTCTTCCCATCTTAGTCACATTTTTAAAAAAAATGTAGCCCAAATTCTCCATCTTTGTTAAGAACTAGGATCTTAGGAAAAGAGTTTCGTGTGGAAATGAAAAATTCCTTCTGAAGCTTTCGCTGGAGATCAGCTACTATCAAAGACAGCGTGTTACCTTTTTCCTCTGTATTTATGCCTCCTTAAAGGTACAAACTAGAATTTTAGAAAAGTGGGGATTACTTCTGTTTTAAAAATATTTATCCTCTGCCACTCCCCTTCCAGGATAATATCTATGGAAAGCAAAAGGAGCCAATTTATTCTAACAGAAGAAGGGAAACCAAAAGCCCTAAAAATGGCATAGAATTACCTTGATAAAAATGAACCTTTCCTCCATGTTTTTCCTTTTGACAAATATCACCGTGTTAGCTCTGACCCCCTTCCCCATCTGTTGATGGAATATGGTTTTCTGCCTTGTCTGAGATATGCTCTTTGAGGAATCTTTAAGATCATGAAGCCACAAGTCCATAAAGTCCATATCCACCCATAATGACATGTCCATTGCAGGCCAAATTGGCCTTTGAGGTGAACGCTGGAAGATTTGAAGCTCTGCACCAACATCATCAATGTAACACCCTCTTGTTTTAGAAGACTCCAGGGACTAGACACCCTTATTTTCCGCCAGGGTTATGGCATATTTGGACAGCCAAAGATAGGATTGAGCCTCACATGTGCCTCCAGGAAGAGTGACTGCTGCTATACCCAAGGGCATGTGCAATTTTCTTACTCAGCACGGATTTTCTTGATTATCTTGGGAAAATACTTCGCCAACACAACTACTGGTTGGGAGACTCAAATGTGTTAGAATCATCTTATGTCATGGACCTTATTTTCATTACATTCTATGCAATTTGCAGTGGCGAATTTCGGCACAGATCAAAAAGCTGTATTTTTCAATCTTACAAAAGCCCACGAGGAACAGTGAAGACATTATGTCTACTTTTATAGCAAAGCAAGTCACATTCCAGAATATTCAGGTTAGCATATCCATATACACTGAGATTCCTTATAAAAGGGAACTTTTCCTCTTGTCCATGTATATTTGCTGGAATACTAATCCAAGAATAAGAGTTGACAAATCACCCCTCCCCACATGTACCAAAACCACAAATTCTGAAGAAATAACTTTCAAGGAGGTAGGCAAAAACACTCTAAGAATCCTACTTGTTAGCCTACATCAGTCTTTATATAGAAACAAAGATATTTGGAAGAATTTTTTTTTTAACAAAAGCACTGTCTGCTTCGTAGTAAGTCTGTGCATTTCCATACCTTTCCAGTGCATAAGCGGGTATGCGTGTTTGTGCGCATGTGTGTGTGTTTTGGGGGGGTCTCTCTCACCACTTGGAAAGTAGCTTAAATAATGGATTTGCTTTTAAGGTAGGATACTGACATCTCAACCCATGGCTGGGTAATAGTTGAGATACAAAACTCATTGGCTAGGCCAACTTCATGTACTAAAAATTCTGAGCAGAAAAAGTTCTATGGAGTGCCCAGCATTTGAGGATTAGGTACAAAAAAGGATGTGTACAATTCCAAATGTGCATAATTCACAGCACGGATGCAGCCAGGCTTTGGGTGTTAGGTAGGATCATACCAACGAATCTTGTATGATGGACTGCAGTACCTCAAGTATCAAGAAGCCAAGATGCTCTGGGATTTCACTTGGAAGTTCTAATGGTCAGCCTGCATTATAGAATTATGTAGTTTAAAATTATCGAGAGATAAAGCTTAGCTAATTTAAATCATGCAAATAAAAAAGGAAAAATTCAATAATCTACTTCAGTGAGAATCATCCCATTTACTTTAGCTATTTTCATTGTGTGCATACTACAAGAATATAAAATGCTTTAGGGCAAATGTGTTTAAACACCATGATGCTTAACACAGTATTTCTAATTCTATAGAATCTTAATTCTTACTGACTTGGTGTAGTATAATAATCCATTACACATTGCAGGGAGCATTTTCTATGTCATCAGACATTTTCATAGTTGGTATGAAATGTATAATTTACAAGGCAAGAGAATGATGTAGCTGAGCTTGCATAATACTTTACATGCATGTGACTGCATGTTTTAGCATTTTATAATCCATCAGTACTGAAGAGTGCCAGTTGTCTTGCATCCTGATATACATGGGACATTTTGGGATATTACATATTTTAACTTTGATAATCAGATATGAGTCTGGATATTTTAATATATGAAAGGAGTGCCATGCTTTTTATTCATGGGATTAGCAACTTGATCATGTAAAATGAGCCATCATATGCAAAGTGTCTGGCACAGAATATGTCTGTTATCATTAGGAGGAGAAAGATCATATCCATGCACTGTATATAAAGCTCAAAGATAAGGTTAGTAAAGCCTCAGTTTTATTTTGACCCACTATTCTGAGATAGGATACAAATTCATAAAACACAGGCAATTCTCTTAAAGACCTAAATGTGAGACCTCTTCATAAAAGAAAATATAGGCAGTAATCTCTTGGACATTACTCTTAGCAATATTTGCTGGACATGTCTTCCAGGCCAGGGAAATGAAAGCAAAAATAAACAAATAGAACCATATCAAACTAAAAAGCTTCTGCACAGTCAGGAAACCATCAACAAAATAAAAAGGCATCCTACTGATTGGGAGAAGATATTTGCAAATGATGTATCTGATAAAGGGTGAATATCTAAAATATTTAAGTAGCTTATACAACTCAACACTGAATAACAATAATAAAAATAATCCAATTAAAAATGAGCAGAAGAGCTGAATAGATATTTTTCCAAGGAATACCTACAGATGGCCAAAAGACATATGAAATGATGCTCAACATAACTCATCATCAGGGAAATGCAAATCAAAATCACAATATCACCTCACACCTGTCAGAATGGCTAAAATCAAAGACATAAGAAATACCAAGTATCAGTGAGGATGTGGAACGAAGGGAACCCTTGTCCCCTATTGGTGGGAATGTAAGTTAGTGTGGCCACTGTGGAAAATATGCCCAATATGGAGGTTCCTCAAAAAATTAAAACTATACTACCATATAATCCAGCAATCCTACTTCTGGGTGTTAACCTGAAGAAAACAAAAACACTAATTTGAAAAGGTATGTGCACATCTATGTTTATTGTGGCATTATTTATAAAAACCAAGACACAGAAGCAACTTAAGTGTCCACTGATGGATGAATGGATAAAGAAGATGTGGTGTGTGTGTGTGTGTGTGTGTGTGCAAAATGGAATACAACTCAGCCATAAAAAAAAATGAAATCTTGCCATTTGTGACAACACGGATGAACCCAGAAGGTATTTTGCTAGGTGAAATAAGTCAGAGAAAGACAAATACTATATTATTTCACTTATATGTGGAATCTAAAAAAAAAAAAAAACGAACAAACAACAACTAAAAGAGAAACAAGCTAATAGAGACCAAATTAGTGGTGGCTAGAGAGGAGGGGGTGGGAGGATGGGCAAAATAGGTGGAGAGGATTAAGAGGTACACACTTATAGGTGTTAAATAAATAAGTCATGGGGATGAAAAATACAACATAGGGAACAGAGTCAATAATATTATAATAACTTTGTTTGGTGACAGGTGGTAACTAGACTTATGGTGGTGAGCATATCTTAGTGTAGATGTGTAAAGCACTATGTTGTACACCTGAAACTAATATGTCAATTATACTTCAACTAAAAATATATTTTTAATTAATTTACTTATTTTACAGAGAGAGAGCAAAGGCGGGAGAGGCAGAAGGAGAGAGAGAAGGAATCTCAAGCAGACTCCCTACTGAGTGCGGAGCCCCATGCAGGGCTCGATCCCAGGACCCCAAGATCATGACCTGAGCCTAAATCAAGAGTGAGATGCTTCACTGACTGAGCCACCCAGGCACCCCTCAACTGAATTTTTTTTTTTTTTTTAAATACAGGCAATTCTCTTTATCCATAGTAGTTAGTTTCTATATACGCACTGCAAACAATTAATGAATATGGAACCACTGCTCTTAGGGGAAATACAGAGTTCATTTTCTGCAAATATTTGGTCACGTTTTATCTACCCTAAACACATAACCTTGTTATATATATATGTGTGTGTGTATAAAGACATCTTATTTAATATATATTGTTGATTCATTTTTATTTATTTATTTTTTTTAGAGAGCGAGATCATGAGCGGGGGGGAGGGGTGGATGGAGAGAGAGAGAGAATCCTAAGCGGGCTCCACGCACAGCTCAGCGCAGAGCCTGATGAGGGGCTTCATCCTACAACCCTGAGATCATGACCTGAGCTAAAACTAAGAGTCAGACACTTAACCGCCTGAGCCACCCAGGCGCCCCTGTATTATTGATTCATTAACACCGAACTCACGGCCAATGGCTCTGTAACTCATGCCTGAACAATCTGTATGTAACACGTGCATTTCTCCGTGAGGCACACCACAGCCTTCTTGCACTCAGGAACGCTAGACAGCACCTTAGTACTTGCCTCAGGAGACATTCTAAATACCAAAATCACCAACAAAAAAGCACAAAAATGTGAAAAATATTGCACTAAAGAGTAAAAAGAACACTGGTTTATAGGATGAGAGCTGAAACAGGGAGGTGGAGTGGGGCCTTGTCCATCCTCAGCTGGGAGTGCACGTGTTAAGCTACTGAAACTTTTCGCTGCCCTCCTGAGTGTGTCTGTAACTGACTGCAAAAGTGCCATGATTACTGATTTGGGAACAACACATAAATTTAGCAAGCAGACAGACTAGCAAATGTGAAATCTGCAAAGAAGGAGGATCGACCACAGTTTCAAAAAATGCAAATTCTCTGCTTGGTAGGAAAACCTACAGGCACCCTACATTTTACTTCATGCTAGAACGTGCAGTGTGGATAAAGCTTACAAACATCCTAGGAAGAGACACATCTTTATTGGACATGAAAAGAGTTCAGATGATTTCAAAATGCAGTAATGCCATGGATTTCAGAAACTGAGATTGAAATTACACTTTGACAAAACCAACCGACAGTTTCCTGTTTTTCTTAGGAGTTTATTTATTTATTTGTCAGAGCTCGAGCATAAGCAGGGATGGAGGGAGAGGGAGAAGCAGACTCCCCGCTGATCAGGGAGCCTGATGTGGGACTCGATCCCAGGGCCCTGGGATCATGACCTGAGCCTAAGGCAGACGCTTAACTGACTGAGCCACCCAGGCGCCCCCCAACCGACAGTTTCTTAAATAATTGTGTGCCAACAAAAAAATGCAAAAAAAAATATTTGTCTGAAACTGGGTCTCACCCCGTAAATCTACAAGAGAATATGGAATAAGGCACTTACCTCATGCTATCCATTAATGTTGTTTTTCCTTCAGGAGTAAGTGTAAGATAATTTTTTATGTCTATGATTTACTCATTTAATTATAAATGCATTGAGTCAGAAAGTGGAAATTGAACATAGTACTGTCTGACGACCTTGCCTCCACAGGCTTACCATATGAAGGGCTCATTAAAGCTGCAAGGGCCCCAAAGGGTTGTTTCTGGTTTGGTTTGTGGCTATTTGTTTTTCATTAAAACATGACAGCTGGGGCACCTGGGTGGCTCAGTCATTAAGCGTCTGCCTTTGGCTCGGGTCATGATCCCAGGGTCCTGGGATCGAGCCCCGCATCGGGCTCCCCGCTCAGCGGGAAGCCTGCTTCTCTCTCTCCCACTCCCCCTGCTTGTGTTCCCTCTCTCGCTGTATCTCTCTCTGTCAAATAAATAAAATCTTTAAAAAATAAATAAATAAATAAATAAAACATGACAGCTAAATCTACTTCACAGGTTACTTGAATTTGACTCTTAATGCAATAGTCAAAAATATGTAAATGATGTCTCCATATACCAGATTGGTCTACCAATAACTGTACTTAAATAAATTTCCTACGGGGAATAAAAAGAAGAAAATTAAAGTCATTATCTTCTCTCCATTACTTTCAATGAACATTTCTTTGACTATACATGTAATTCCAAAAGGCCTTTCAACACAGTTACCCACAATAAAGTGCACTGATGACCATTCAGAAGTATAGCTGAATCCACAACTTGAAAATTATTTTATGATTCCACCACCCGTCCAACTGTTAGTGGAAGTAAATGGACCTTAATAAGCAGCTAGAAAAATTCAAAGGCAGGAATTTCATCTGCTGCGTGACCTGTGTTACAACCCCCAAGAGAATGGGCCAACTAAGCCAGGCAGTGCAATCTGACCAAATAGTTATTACACGTCTACACCATGGCAGACACTGAAAGGGGTTCAAAGCCAAGGAAGCATTGTGTTTGCGGGAAACACACCCGTCCAGTTGTGGAGATCAGGGACATCTATGTAACACTGGAATGCAGGACAACCTAAGATGACTGACATGAAAGAAGTACATACAAACTGTCGTAGCAATTCAGGCAGGGAGGGGTGTGCCGTTGTAGGGATCAAGAAATGCTGCAAAGGTGTGAGCAGTGGACCTGGACGAGCTGGATGATCTTTTTAGCTCTTAGGCTGGGGAAGGGGAGATTTGGCCTTGTGTGTGGAAGTATGCGACATAGGGGTGGTTAGGGAGGGCATGCAACCTACAGACAGGTTTTATATGTTTGTGTGTGTGTCTGCACATGTGTGAGTACTGGGCATGTGTCAAGATTTGTCAAAGATTTACAATGCCAGAATGAAAAGTCCATACTTAAATCAGACAAATATAGGAAGCCTTTTCATGGATTAAAGGTATGTCTTGAAATTATTTATCAAGGGGGGCGCCTGGGTGGCTCAGTCCATTAAGCGTCTGCCTTCAGCTCAGGTCATGATCTCAGGGTCTGGAGATGGAGTCCCACATTGAGCTCCCTGCTCAGCCTGCTTCTCCCTCTCCCTCTGCCCCTCCCTTTGCTCACGCGCTTGCTCTCTCTCTCAAATAAATAAATAAAAGTCATAAAAAAAATATTTCTCATGGATCAGGGTATAGGCAATTTTAGAAGAGAAAGACACAAAGGAGCGAGCAGACCGTTTTAGTGTCTCAGTGGATGCTAGGTGCTTTTCCGTGTATTCTCCCATTGGATGTTCCTAATAAGCCTTTAACAAGCTTGCCAACAATTCCTACTTTATAAATGCTTACGGACTTTAAAGTGCTGAAAGTCACAGGGCTAGTAAATGATAAGCTAAAGCACAAACTAGTCTGTTTGGCTAACCGGCATGCAAAGCCTAATGCTGGTTGAATGCCTAAGGAAATGAACGAATAAGGGAATATTTTGTGAGGGACTTGAATTCCTATTAAGTTCATTCCCCATCTCCAAGTAAATTGGTAATGAATTCATCTTGAAAATGCTTTCTTGGGGCGCCTGGGTGGCTCAGTCGTTAAGCGTCTGCCTTCGGCTCAGGTCATGATCCCAGGGTCCTGGGATCAAGCCCCGCATCGGGCTCCCTGCTCGGCGGGGAGTCTGCTTCTCCCTCTCCCACTCCCCCTGCTTGTGTTCCCTCTTTCGCTGTGTCTCTCTCTGTCAAATAAACTAAAAAAAAAAAAAAAAGAAGAAGAAAATGCTTTCCTTTATGCTTTTCTGATGTACGGAACTGCAGGCGAGGTTACCAACAAAGTAAGCAACTTCACAGGATCTGAGCATGTTTTGCAGACTTAAAGATTTCATACAACATTTTTTTTTTTTCTGCAAACACTCTTGTATCTACTTTGTCTTTATCTTTCCCTGTGAGTGATTTCTAAGGAGCTCTTCAGTGTCTCAAACAGTAAGAGCTCTAGACAAACACTCCAAGGGGCAGTTCAGACTCCTGAACCAGACTTCATATTGCTTGCAAGCTGCACTTTGAGGCAGGATCCAGCCTAAGAGCCTAGTACTGGAGCTCGCCTGTCTGGGTTTCAGTATCTGGGTGACACTGGGGAGTCACTTACCCTGTGTGGACCATCTCCAGAGTGGGGGTAATAACATACTATCTTCCTACTACCCATGAGTATCAGATAAGTTAATACAGACCACTTAACACAGAGGCAGGCTCTTGGCAAGGACTCTATAAATATTGACCAGTTACCATTATCTTTTTAGGATTTAAGGCACCTGGATTATCCTGAGCCTTAAAATTTAATAATGATAATCACCAACATTTAAATCCCAGGTTGGAAAGGTGGGGGTGGGGCACTGTTTGCAGAGGGGCTGCTTGGGTTCTTATTTCTTGTACCATATGTATAAGCCAGTGCCTGAGGGAGAGAGGTTGATCCAGAAACTAATTCCTCCCAAAGGAGCCCACATCGGGGTACACGAGCCACATTTAACAGCTTCCTATCAACCCTAAATCATCTGTTCCTCATAGAGGAGGGAGGAGCTTGGCCCTGGTGATGCAAGCAAAACTCACAGTGAATCTTGGGGAGCCTGGCTACCACAGAACATTGTGCCATCCTTCAGAAGGGCTATGAAATAAAATCCAGCACTGACAAAACTCATCCCCAGGAAAAATCACATGCCTCCTTGTCAGTCCTTGGTCTCCGATTTTTTTTTTTTTTCATATTCAGCACGTGGGAATTGCAGTTCCCCCTTAAAAATCTTCTTTTTTTGGAAGAAACTGAAATTTTGCTATAAGAAGATATGTTACTTCCAGCTCAGGCTTTCTTTGGACCTGAGGAAGAGATGCACTTGGTGAAATTTCTTTGCGTTTTACTGCAAAAGATCTTCTCTAGTCTTTCCTAGGCTCATGAGGCCAAATAATTTCAAATGAAACTATCTAGCAAAGGTGGTGGAGCAGAGGTAATGCGGGGCTACATTCCTGTTCTGGACAGAATTCTTTCATCTTTTTCATTTTTTCATTAATATATTTCTTTCCCTTTACTAGTGAAATCTGGAGAACTGAAGAGTCATTTTATCTGGGAGACAGGTGTTTATACTACCACTTTCTTTTTAAAATAACCAAGATCTCTGTAAACAAATCTTTACTAAGGATTATTTTAAAATCTTTAAAGTCACATGTTGATTCATTAGGTGAAGCAAAATGTGTAGTAGTTCTATGAAAAATTTTCACCAGGACAGACCAGTTAAAGAGTTATCCTGTTGAAGGTGATATAAACTTGGTCAAGTGTTGCTACAAAAGAGGATTATGTAACAAAAAAAAGTTACAGTATGAAGTATTTGAGACTATATATGATGGTACTTTATAATAGGAGTTTTCCCACAATTTGCGGGGACAAACAGCTAAATTTTACTTAACAATTACGATGTAACAGATTTAGGTTAAATGCTTTCTTGTTATCTTATTTCTTCTGAACAAGAGAAAGGACTATATTATTTTCCTTTTACAAAAGAAAGAAAAATGAGGGGCTCCTGATTGGCTCAGTTGGTTAAGTGTCTGCCTTCAGCTCAGGTCATGATCCCAGGGTCCTGGGATCAAGTCCTGCTTCAGGCTCCCTGCTCAGCGGGGAGCTTGCTTCTCCCTCTTCCTCTGCCTCTTTCCCCAGCTTGTGCTCTTTTTCTCTCTCTCAAATAAATAAATAAAATCTTCAAAAAAAAAGACAAGAAAAGAAAGAAAATTGAGTCCTGGAAAGATTAAGAAAGTTGCTCAAATGTCATGCGGTTTCAGTAGTTAGTCTGTGGTGAAGCCAATATCTGAACTAGGCTGGTCCCAAGGCCCCCGGACAAGCGCATGGCGTCATGTCTCAGACCAGATGCACTGGGCAGAAAGGAGTCCCTGAAAATTTCTGACAGGACAACTAGCAATGAGAAGAAGCCTGTCACAGAAAGTCAGTGTGCAGAAGAAAACTGAGAGAGAGAGGTCAACAGACAGACAGACATCTTAGGGTCAGGCTGGGCATTACCAACGCTGTGCAGGCATGCAGGATTGAAGGCATTCTGAATAATGATACTTTAGACACTCCTATGGCCCTCTGATAGCACTTTTGACCTCACAACAACCTTACGGATGAGGTATGTTGTCACCCTCACTTTAGAGATAGAGAAAAGATTCAGTAATTGTTCAAGGCACACGGCTAGTATGAGAGCAAGCTAGGGTTGGTCACCAGGCCTATGCAATGCTAGGGTCTCTATAAACACCACGCTATACTGATATTATTTTATGTGTATACACTGTGCTGAGCCTCACAATACCCCCGTGAGACACACTGGGGACTTAGAAAGGTTAAAGGACAACCGCTGACATATAATTGGGATTCAAACCCAGGCTTCTGTATGACGATGGGTAGTTACATAAAATATGCAATTGACCACCTTCAGAGTAAACGACTGTGCCAAGAAAGTAACCTTCCTACTTCATGAAAGATTGGTCTCAGTTCTAAGACTGCAAATTCCTTGAGGTGGTTTCAATAATTCAAGAGTTATTCTTTTTCCTCCTCTAAGACCATTTTCTATTCATCATCTGGAAGTTCTCAGTACTGCTTATTGTTGAGTTCACCAAGGGTAGCAGTTCTGAAATGAGGAAATTAATCAACACTGGATTTTTTTTTTAAGAAAAAAAAAGCCACAGAATCTAAGTGTGCTTCTCATGTTGTTTTTCTGTCAGTTACAGTACAGATGTCTCCCTGAGGAGCTGCTCACTTCATTAGCAGCTCACTTCAGACAGGAGAAAGACAGGTCATCCTCTGCTCACTGAGAAATAGAATAACCACGTCATATCGCAGCAAGACCCAGTGTCAGTGTGGACGTGTTTACCCACGGAATGAAGACCAGAGGGTGCTGAGATTAGAGATTAAGGGTAAATTGTTAGAAAAAAGAAACAAATGGAAACCCTTTTGCTTCTTGAAGGTTGGTGCTCGTGCTTGTCACCTTGGGCCTTTCTTCCTTGCTTTTTTTGGATCTCGAAGTTGTGTGCAGTTTGTTCAAGCCCACCATCCTGTGGTGGATGGGCTGACATCTTCCTTCAGATAATCATTGGCTCTGGCTTCTGACTTACTGACAGCATCAGGCACGAATTCCAGTCTGACCCTGGCACCTGACTCTGTGTTGCCTTGATTTACTTTTTCCCACAATAGTGGGATTTTTTCATTGCTATTCCTAAACTCACATTTCAAGTAGTGTCTTGCAAGGTTCACCAGTTTTAACTCATAACGTTTACCTCCTGTTGAACATTATAGAATGGCTGTAAAACCATACATGTATAACACACTGAAACTTCTTTTCACTACTGAACAGTTCTTCTAGATTGCTATTGGACATGGAAAATACTTTCAAGTGGCTCCTTGCTCCTCTCACAACTATAGCAGATATTATACTGGATCCTGACACACCGGTTTCCTTGAATTTGTACTTGGCAGTCATGCCCTATTGGCCAATTCTGGGTCTACTTGTTATCCTTGCTGTGGCTCATGCTGGAATACCTAACACAAATAACAGAAATTCACTGAAAATTCTCAGGTTCTGAAATCTTGGTGGAAGAATTAGCTGTGCACCTAGAATCACAAAGAAATCAGTCATTTTTACATCAACATAGCCTCTCTTTATGTGAGCATTCTCCACAAACAGTTGTAAGGATTCTTCCTGAGGCACAATTACCCAGAGCTTCTGGGTTTATATACAGACTCTCAGTTCTGATGCACTGACTTATAGAACTGTCCTTATGCACACACCACACTGTTTTGATTACAGTAGCTTCTCAGTATGTTTTGAAGTTGGGAGGTATGAGCCATCCCTGCCAATTTTCATCTTTCTTTCCAAGTTGTTTTGGTCATTCTAGGTGCTTTGTTTCTCTAAATAGATTTTTAGGATCAGTTTGTTAATTTTTACATAAAAGCCAGCTGGGATTTCATAGTGATTGCAACGTCCATTTTCCTTTTTACAGACAGCTGGATATGATTTGTAATATTGAAAAAATATATTTTTGCATTCATGTTCATGAGATATATTGCTCTAGAGCACCCTTTTCTTTATTGATTCTGTCAGGTTTTGGTATCATTCTCATGAGAGCCTCATAAAACTATATGGGAAGTATCCCACCTCTTCTATTCTCTGACATTGTGCTTATTGGCAATGCTTCTTATTTTAAGTATTTAATAAATTTTGCCAATAAAACCATCTTGGTGTTGGAGCTTTCCTTATACAAAGACTTTGACAAAAGATTCAAAACATTAATACATATGGGGCTATTCCAATTTTCTATTGCATCTTGGTTTTGTAAGTTATATATTTTTTTAAAAAAATGTGTCCATTGCATTTAAGTTTGAATAAACCAGCATAAAGGAGAACACAGGCAGCAACCTCTTTGACCTCAGCTAAAGTTTGTATTCTCTTATTGTCCTTTTCATGTCTCTATGATCTGTAGTGATGTCCCGTTCTATTCCTGACACTGATAATTTGTGTACTGTACCTTATGTTTTGATCAGTGTTTTAGGATTTTATTATAATTTTATTTAATAATAAAAATGTTTGGCTTTGTTAGTTTTCTCTATTGTTAATCTGTTATTTAGTGTATCAACTTCTTCTTATTTCCTTCCTTCTACTAATTTGGCTTTAATGTGCTCATTTTGCTTTAAGCCTCAGTACAGAAGTTTGGATAACTAACTGTAGACTTTTATTCTTTTCTAATAGCACTTATCTTTAAAAAGCTTCCTTTAGATACTATTTTATTAGCATCACCAACATTTTAATACATCATTTTTTAAATTACTTAGTTCAAAATATTTCCAAACCAATAGTTATCTACACATGTGAAACTTAATTCTGAATTACCTGGGGCTATTATATTTATTTTAATTTTGTTTATTTTCAATTT
This sequence comes from Mirounga leonina, assembly GCF_011800145.1. Classification (NCBI taxonomy): domain Eukaryota; kingdom Metazoa; phylum Chordata; class Mammalia; order Carnivora; family Phocidae; genus Mirounga; species Mirounga leonina. The sequence continues at coordinate 14,541,074 of NW_023270380.1, read as the reverse complement.
AATTCTACTAATTGGTCAGAGATCATATTCTGTATGTTTTCAAATTTTATAATTTAATTCTAAAATATATTAATGTCTATATCACAAGAAAAAAGATACTTTCTTACAAACCCACTGTACTTTTATCCAAATCTGCAAATGACATCGACACAATAATATTGCATAATCTTAAGACCTATGTGTGTTTTACCAATTACCACACCAGGGTCCTGTACAAATAAAAACAAACAGAAACACTGGAGGCAGTTCCCACCTAGCATCAGATACAGTACTTGGTTGTCATGGCACTTAATTCTTTAGTCTGGGGATGTGTGTCCATCTTTCTTTTGTGACGTAGGCATTTTTGAGGACTACAACCCAGTTATTTTATAGAATATCACTATTCAAATGGTGCATTTGGAGTAGGAATGCAGAATGATGTTATTTGTTTCCTAGTGCATCCTGTCAGCAGGAATATGATTGCTTTATCTTATTACTAGATTGGTTTATGTATCTCCCACATCCAGTAAAATGTGTATGTCCTATTGTCCTTAATTTTTCTGTTTTCTTACTCATTATCACTCGTTTTTTAGGCTCCAGTGCCAGCTTGTCTGACCTGTAGGAATAAACTTCTCATTGATCCTACAACCACCATTCTCCTCTAGACTTCAGATTAATCTAAAATATAGCATGTATGATTTTTCTCCTTAGTCCTCAAATTTTCAAAAGTTACCTTATTAGATCAGCTTTTAAGGCCTTTTATGATCTGATCGTAATATACCTTACCAGTCTTATTTTTCATAATTTAAATGAGCACGTTTATTGAATATTATTTGCTTCTGTATAAAATTATTTGATAATTGATACTTTCCTTCTCAATCCACTACAAAGCTCCTTCCCCATCCACTACAAACACTCCCCATATGCTCCTCACTCTATACATTTAATTACATCTAGAATAAACTTGTCTCCAATTTCACTCACTGAAATCTTAACCATTTGTCAAGGTCTATTTCAATTACTATCTCTATCATGAAGTCTTTTTTTCTTATCTCTCTAGTTATTTTTTCCTGAACTTTCATATTGTCTGAATATTTTATGATTAGTATTATATAATACCATTATTCAATCAACCATGAAGTCCTCTTGTGCTGAGGGAGACAGTATGTATGAACTCATGGTTGAGACAATGTGGCTTGAAGTCAAATCTTTTCAAATTTGAAAATTTGAAACTGAGGACTTCCAATTCCAACTACATATGCTTGGCAGCTCCTTCACTTCTCTGTGCCTCGTAGAGGTTACCTAACATCGAAGCTCAAGTAAGGATTAAGGCAGAAAACAATTCTGCACATAGTTCCCAAACAGAATGGAGCTCAGTAAAAATGAACTGTCATTTTGTGATGGTTCTGCCTTAACACCATCTTCATGCTCTCTCTTCTCTATTTCTCTCTCCTTCTGCTTTCCCATTCTGACTTTCTTACTTGAGAAGTTATTCTCAGGGCAGTCTCTGAACCTCCTGTTGCCCAGATTCCATTCTAACCTTTACTGACATTGTTGCGGTCCTTCTGAAATACCAGTCTCATCCTGCTCCTCAAGTACCCTCTTGCTTAAAATCTTTTAGAGCATCCACATGGCTCATAGGGTAGAGCTAAATTTCCTCAAGGTTTGGAACATCCTTCCTGTTACCACTCTCACTTCACTCTACAGTTACTCACCACTGTTCTCAGATTTCTGAATTTTCTATGGGGCTTCACGAGATTTGTCTTTGCTGTTGGACCTGCCTTTTTCTGCACTGCCATTTTTTTTTTAAGATTTTATTTATTTATTTGACAGAGAGAGACACAGCGAGAGAGGGAACACAGCAGGGGGAGTGGGAGAGGGAGAAGGGAGCCTGATGCGGGGCTCGATCCCAGGACCCTGGGATCACGACCTGAACCGAAGGCAGACGCTTAACAACTGAGCCACCCAGGCACCCCTGCACTGCCATTTTAGAAGCATGTTCTCTATCCCTTTCTCCTACTAAATTCAGTGGGGAATCCTGCCCACATTCCAGGTTTCAGAAAACCTCAGCTTCCAGATCATGTCCTTTGAACTACGTGAACCCTATCACTTCACAGACCACAGACCTACAGCTAATAGAGAACCTACAACTCCACTGTTTACTTCCCTATATACCCTTACTAGCTACTCATAAACTAGAAGAGCGAAACTGTATCCTATTCAACCTTGTATCCCTGGTCCCTAGTACATGTAGTATGGTGGTTTGACTAGAAAGCTCAGTAAATATTTTCTGAATGAATAAAGAAGTAAATATTGAAGTTAATAAATAAAATAAACCACAAAACAAATCATTGTTTTGGTCAGGATGAACTAAAGAAATTTTATATTCCTTTGATCAGAGGGGAGCATGCTTAATGATATCTTCACTTAGAGACTCAGATTGTTGGGGTCCCTCGATCTGGAACTTCACTGGCTATCATAGTAGAGAAGAAAAAGATGTAAAATATATGTGGGAGTTTAAAGGCTGTCCCTGGAAGTGACAGACACAATGGCTGCTCAGATGTCACTAGAATGACACAATTCTACTCTGTCCCCAAAGGAGGAGAAGTAAAACCACAGAACAGAACACCCTGTTATAAAGTCACCTCCTACCACATTAGACTGTGAGCTCCTTATGGGCATAAAATACATTCTATGAATCTATGTATATTAAAAAAAAAAAAAATGTTGCCCATAGCAGTTACGCAGTGCAGGTTTTTGTAATGAGAGAGTAAATAATCTCACATGGATCTTAAACATCAATGCAAATAATGAGATGATTTCAGACCAAAAAATATATTTCATAGGGGCATGTAGGTGGCTCCATCCATTGAGGTCCGACTCTTGATTTTGGCTCAGTTCATGATCTCAGGGTCATGAAATGGAGCCCCATGTCAGGCTCTGTGCTCAGTGGGGAGTCTGCTTGGGATTCTCTCTCCCTCTCCCTCTGCCCCTTCCTGCTTGCTTGCTCTCCGTGTCTAAAGGGGAAAAAAAAAAAAAAAAAAAAAAAAAAAATATATATATATATATATATATATATATATATATATATATATATATATAATTAACTAGTTCTAAAAGGCTTCTAATTTAATTAAAATGTTGACTCACTTCACTTTGATTTCCCACTTCCTTAAATTTCTTCACTTCCAATGAGGGAAACATGAATTGTATTATCTGGAGCCTCCCCGCAGTGTGCAATACAAACACTCTGAGACTTTGCCTGAGTTCTTCCTCTGTCCTTACTCTGTGTAAACAGTTGAACTGGCTACAGTAGAATACCTTTATCCACAGATGCTCATTGTATGGGTGGTTTCAGAGAACTTACTTTCTCCATGGGAAGTCAGACGCCATGTTTTCACACCACGCTCATTATCTGCAGTGTGCATGTTTTCATCCGTTTCCATCCTCCCTAAGCACAAACCTCCCTTTGACATAACAGAACTTTCGTGCACTCAAATCTATTTCTGCAGAAAAAATTACTGTTGCTGAATACACGCTCTGGATTCCTTGCAGTGGTTGTCAGGTTCTTGACCCCACT
>NW_023270380.1:14515698-14537505 GCF_011800145.1 Mirounga leonina | reverse complement strand
GTGGGTAGAACCTTATGGAAAGGGGAGTGAGAGATATTTCAAAGTATTAAGCCTAAACATTGATGCTGCATAAATACTGTGCTGTGACAGCATCTTCTTGATATAAAACCCAGAAAATGTTCAAGTTATTCAGGAGATATGAAAAGTACAATAAAAGGAGGAAGTTATAACATTTTTCCTAAATGTCATGTGTGAATGTCATATAAACATACAGTAATGCAGAGAGGAAACCCCAAGTATAGACTATCCTGTGAGAGTCTCTTCTCTCTGACACTTTATTCTGGTAATTTAAATTTAAAATGACACAGCTGTTATGCCATTTCTGATTCTGCTACCTAAGTAGTCAGGCTGCACACAAAGCCAGTGATAACATGAAGAATATTATGATTTTGGTCTCATTTCAAGTTCACTTTTAAGTATTTGCAGTTAAGTTATAGTAGCTTAGTTCAAGGAAAAAATGGATAATATAAACTTCTTCCTTCTTCCCCAGTAGGGTCCTCTTTTCTCTTTAATAAAACTCATTTCCTTCTGGGGACTTGTGCTCTGTTTGGCTCCATTCAGAATTGGGGGATAATGACATAGCACAAATAATATGCTTGAACAAAGAGACAAATATAAAATTTACCATACAGTATGCCAAGAACAGACTATTTTCAAACATTTGAGCACTGAGAGAAATTGACTTTAGTAGTCCAAAACTGAACCTCATTAAATTCTAATTAACATTACATAGAAAACATACTCCAAATACAATTTATTAAAAGTAAAACCACAAATAAGAACATTACTTATGTAAACCTCAATATATCTGGAAATTATAGGGGCACCTGGGTGGCTCAGTTGATTAAGCATCTGCCTTCGGCTCAGGTCGTGATCCCAGGGTCCTGGGGTCAGGCCCCACATCAGGGTCCCTGCTCAGTGGGGAGTCTGCTTCCCCCTCTACAGCCCCCCTGCTCCTGCACTTGCACTCTCTCTCTCTCAAATAATAAAATAAATAAAATCTTAAAAAATATATATCTGGAAGTTATAAATTGTATTAATCAGTGACTCTTAGGTCAAAAATCAACACATTACAGCTATTAGGAAATGGTTAGAACTGACCATTAAGGGAAATCTCTACAGGCTAACATTTGAGAAAAAGAGGAAAAAAAAATTACCTTATATATTCCATACAAATTTATTCTTTTGCATACATTCATCAGAAAATGAATTATTAAAAATATGGATAAAGAGAAGCACTTGGCTGGCTCAGTTGGTAGAGCATCTTGATTTTGGGGTTGTGAGTTCAAGCCCCAGCTTGGGTGTAGAGATTACTTAAAAAAATAAAAATAAATAAGAGTTTAAAAAAATATATGGATAAAGAGCTAAATGCTTTTTTTTCCTCCAGAGCAACTGGACAAATGTCAAAATCAAGAAAGAAGACAATAATAAATAGGAAAACTCAAAAAAAAGAGAGGATGAGCAAAAAAGGAAAATAACATTCAGTAAAGAGAAATAATAAAACTAAGAGCTGGGTCTTTGAAAAGATTAAATAATAATTAACAATATAGATCAGCCTGCTAATCAAAATTGATCAAAATAAAATATAAAAATATGCAAATAAATAAATACAGAAATAAAAAGGACATCCAGAGCTAACAGACTGACAAAAAAATAAAATATTACTGGTTACATACTAATAAATTTGGTAATATTTGGAGAAATGGATATATTTCTGAAACAGAATAAAATGCTATAGCTGTTAAAGAAGAATTAGGGACTTCTAAAAACAGATCAATAATCTTTTAAAAAATTGAATAATGAAGAACACCACACTGTCTCAAACCAAATATACTGATATTTTTCAAGGATATTTTTTCCAAGCATTCATGAAATAGAATCTCTCTATTATAGAAAGTATTCCAGGGTATACAAAAGAGATAGAAAACTGATCAATTCATTTTATGAGACTCAAAAAGAAAATTACAAGCCAATCAATCTCAAGATAATGGATTTACACAATCTAAGTAAATAATATTTATAAAATCTAACTGCATAGTACATCAGGATCAAATTAATTTTATAATCAGAAATACAAGAATGATTCAGCATCAGAGAATCTACCAATAGAAATCACATTAATGGTTACGTAAATGATAATATTTTATGATTATGTACTATTTCCAAGAAAAGCATACTATAGTGTCATTTACATCTTTATGACAGAACATTCGGGAAAGTGAAATAGTAGGATAGCTCATTCAACTGATAAAACAAATTGCAAACTTTCCAATGTTAACAGAGAAACTTTCAACTTATTTCTAGTAACATTCAGGGGTGCTACTGTGTGAATGTTAGTGTTCCCCCCATTCATATGCTGACATCCTAATTCTGATAGGTGATGGTGTTTGTAGGTGGGGCCTTCGGGAGGTGCTTAGGTCATTATGAGAGGAGCTCCCCAGACCTCCCACCATGTGAGGATACAGAATGGAGGTGCAGCTATGAACCAGCAAGCTGGCAGCCCCCAGAACTGTGAGCAGTACATTCCTGCTATTCCCAGGCACCCCATTGGCAGTATTTTGTTACAGTGACCAGAATGGACCAAGACAAGGGACGTGGCAAGAAGGCCCAATTCAGTATCTGCTTTTATTTCCAACCATGAATGGAAAAAATGAATACAGCTAACATGCTACTCCTACCCAAAATAATCTATAAATTTGGTGCCATACCTATAAAAAATCCCAGTGTTTTTTTTTTTTTAATCAACTCAATAAAGCCAATTTCTGAAGGTATAAAGAGATACAAAGAGCTAAGTTTAAAAGGACAAAGAGGAGAGAAGGACATATAGCATTCAAACTCATATCAAAATAAATGAATTTTTTGGTAGACATGATATTGGTTGAAGAACGAAAAAGCAAAAGGGTGGACCAGACAGATGATATTTAGAAATCTGAGATACGATCAAGGTTAACACCCACAAAACATGCGGAAATAATGTATTGCTGAGTAGATGGTGTTAGAAAAAAAGTATGCTATCTTTTTTACTTTATGCCATGGATAAACTGCATCCCTTCACAAATTGATGGAAACCAAGATATTTTATTAACAATTTAAAGCCAGAAAATTAGTAAAACCAAGAAAGCAGGGGAAAACAACTCCTGGAGAATGTAATTTTAACGAAAGAGAAATGTCTTGTTAGAGAACACGCAGAAAGCACAAGCCACAGAGCAGACTGTTGATGCGTATCACTACATCATTTGTAAGGAGTTCAGTTCGATCCAAGGGCACAACAGACAAAGTCAGCAAACAGATGACAACCTGAAAAAACGCACCTGCGGGACTAAGCCAACAAATAATTCGCATCTATTAAACTGAATCATGCCACCCTGCCATCTAATTAGAAGCCACTCAACAACTACAAGTAAGGTGAACGTTAGAGAGCCTCATAGCATCTAGCACTGGCTGGGATGGACGGAGGCAAAAAACACAGTTCTGCTGGCGGCGGGGGGGGGGGGGGGGGGGGGCGGGGAATGTACCGGGAAAGGCATTTTGGAAAGGATTACTGAAGTTTAAAATGCATAAACATGAGTCAGTGATCTGTCTTTGAGATACAGATACTAGAAAAAATCCTGCAGAAGTATATATTAAGACAGGTATAGATAAAAAGATATTTATCAAAGCATTGTTTGTGATAGAAAAGAGTTTGATGCAACTTAGTTTTCCATAATGAGGAGACAGATAAATAAACATGGTAGATGCACACTATGAAACGCTTCTGTAAAATACAGCAGCAAAAACGATGGTAAAGATAAACACAAAGCGATATAGACAGGCCTTAAAAATAAAGAGTTGAATGAGAAAAAGTAAGGACATAAATATGACTTGTTACATGGTACTATTTACTGTTAACTGTTAAATACTGAAGTTGGTTGAAACACATGTAATCACAAATAATACCCCCTAGTATAAAAGGACATGTTCATATGCAAGGCGTAACTGCAAACCGTTCAGAGTGATTTGGTCGTGGCAGATGGGGTAATTCTTAAGAATCCTTTCACTGAAGAGACTACATCAAGTGGACAAATTTTCATGGACAAAAAAGCTATTCTTTTTTGTTTTTAAGATTTTTATTTATTTATTTGAGAGAGAGAGAGAGCAGGAGTGGGAGGAGGGGAGAGGAAGAGGGAGAAACAGACTCCCTGCTGAGCAGGGAGCCCGATGCCGGGCTCGATCCCAGGACCCCGAGATCATGACCTGAGCCGAAGGCAGACGCTTAACCAACTGAGCCACCCAGGTGCCCGAAAAAACATTATTCTGAGTTGATATCACTTTTACGGATCCGATTGAAGGTACTGGAGGGAATGTCAAGGCAGAAGAATACGGTGCCTGGAAGTGGGCAGCTCTTAGACAGCTTTAGCAGAATCCAATGGCCAAATGGCCGAGAATACAAAAGCTAAATGTACAGCCTTAGGAAGATGGGCATACAAAAATGCAGATTTCAGTCTACATCTTGGAGGAGGAGCTGTGGTCACCAGACTAGCTATGATCAAGCTCCAGTCTGCTCAGGGAAATGTCAGACAGCCACCCCCAAAGGACTGCAGGCCAAAGGCTGACAAACTGATGCAGGCCGACCCCCATACCAGGTAAGTCTCCAAGACAAGCAGACTGACAAACAAGTTGCAATAGCAAGGTTACCTCTCAGCATAACCCTGAAATCACAGGAAGAAGGCTTTGCAAATTTCTGTAGCTTTAGGCACGGAGGGATGCTCTAAACAGAGCTCAGATTACTCTAGAAAAATTGCTCATGGGTACAAAAAGCTATCCTAGAATCTTGCCAAATGAATTATTCTAATGGATTCAAAGCCAACGGATCCCATATTAGAAACTTACCTAGTGAAATGTGGATGCTAGAATCTAACCAAAAGCCCTCTCCTTCCATCTAGTGACGAATCTGGAGAATGCAGACTTCAACCCGCAGAATGAGAGTGAAATGCAGAATGGTGTACAGTGGGAGATGCGATGCGTCAAAAGTTCAACCCAGAAGGATGAGGTCAGAAGTGCTGCAATAATTTTGCCTCTGAAACACACGATCAAAATAACCTCTCAGCAAATGCTTGCCTAACACTGGACATTCCAGAAACTGTTCCTGCAAATGCCAGTAGGAACCTCAGTTAGTCTAATGAACACACCTGGACACCCAATGCAATACACACACTTTCCTTCCACACGGTCATTTAGTCTTGTTCTTACTTTGTTTTTGTTTTCATTTGTAACAAGGTCTTGCTGAGGATGAATTCTGTGCAGACTACTCTAGTTGACCGTTCTCACGTAAGCTACACCTAGAGCTTTCTTGGCAATATTTCCATTGCTCCTTTTTGGCGCTTTCCATATCTTCTGAATGTCTATGAAAATGACAATGCAGCACAGAATTGACCTTTTTCCAAATGGCTGTTCTAATTAATAATTCATTCCTTTGTTCTAATAATTCCCTACTGTTGAATAATAAATAATCTGGACTAACATTAATATGGAAGGATATTCGTCCTTTTTGTGATTATGAAAAAATAGAAGCTAAATAATAATCAGCTGTTAAATAAATCATACCTTCCATATAATTAACAAAATCATAAAATTATATTTTTTATAACATGTGAATATGCTCTTGATATAGTAAATAAATAAAAACCAAGATGGACTGCTATATGAATCCATTTTATAATATGTAAAATGTATGTATGGGAAATACAGATGTGTCTATAAAATATATGTATGTACACATATGTAAAGCATGTAACTGAGTGACATACATTTGCATAAAAAAGGGTAAGAGTAAACATACAATGATGTTAATACACTGATTTTCTCTCAGCTGTGCTATTACGAGTGATTTTTGGACTTTTTTGATACTTTTTTCGGTTTTTCAATTATAGGTATATATTAATTTTAGAATGGAAAAAGAAAACAAGAGAAATTTGATGCCACCTTCTGCTATCAATCCATCTTACAGGAGATGAAAATTAAGGCCCAAAGGCACATGGGCAATTGTTGGAAGAGCCTGCGCTTGAATTCCCGTCTACTGACCCCCGCGTGCTGCAGGGTCTCCAAAACCAGGCTGTGAGCCCTGGCGTTTGGATGTTTGGTTTTGTGATCCTCTTCTGCATCCATTTATTATTTGACATTTTCCCCTGAAATACTAACAAACATCGCTCAATGCTGCATCTAGCAGCTGCTTTTCAGGGGACGGAATAAAAACTGTAACTCACAGCTTTTCAAGAGGCCACCCATCATGAGCTACTGACATCTCTAAGAACTGCCACAAGCTTAAATCAAACACAGTCCCCTAGAAGGGACAGCTCTCCAGAGACTCTTCTTTAGCTCTGAGACCTTCATTTCACAAACCTTCCAGGCACCATTAAAAGCGGAGTGTAAAAGCGTTGAAAACTCACTTGCTGTTTTCAATGTATTATTTATGCAAGAGAATATGTAATTTGGGAAAAAAGTGAATCTGAAATCTGAATAATTTAATATACACATCTTTGTTAAAATTTTAAGTATCCTTTTTCCACTTTAGCCATTATTAAGTAAAGAACTATGAAATGAACTGACAGGGCTAGAAGGACAGGGAGACAAACAAAAGCAAAGATTATTTACCATTCTTCGCCTGATGGAGAGAACTGTTCCACTATTCCACTGAGCACTTTATTCTGTTGGTTCTAAATGTATGCTGCTGTGTGGGCTCCCTGTTTTCAGCAGCATCACCATTTTGGTACAGAAACCCTGTCTCAGGCTAAGATCAGATACTGGAGCTGAGGGGCCCCACAGGACAGACTCTTCTTGATCCCTCGCTTAAGGCAAGTCATATAATATTATAATGAACTGCAGGTGAGTGAACTGGAAGTCCATACAGCTCAAGTGAAATAGTGAATGTATCAAAAATAACAAGTGGACAGAGGGAACCCTGAACCCATGCCTCCTGCCACATTACTGTTCAAACCAGTATACGCTGCTCCGTATTTTCAAATTTCTGTAACTTCAAAACCCAGAGTAGAGTACTGATAACAAAAGATGAATTTCAGCAGAAAAGACAGAGCACGAAAATAAAACATTTTTTTAGAAGGTTCAGACTCCTCTTTTTCCCTAACAACATACATTTTTTAGAAACAATTACGATAGCATGTTGAAGACCGTCTGAACACTTGAGAGTCACACAGAGGTGGAGAAAACTGTGATGTGGGTGGGAAGCCGAGAGCTCACAGGTACGAGTTCGGCATACTACAGTGTTCTCAAGGGTTCCACTCCTGTCTGGGCTTGGAAGGGATCTGAGATGGAATGAGCAAGCAATGACTACTATATCTGCGTTAATATTAGCATTCATGTGGTCATAGCCCCAATGCGAGAAACCCAGGGAAAATCATCAAGAAAGAAAACATCTACCTGTAATGACGAAGTTGGACCATGAATGAGAGGATTCAATTTTTCTAGGAGATGCGTAGTTCTACATGACAGAAACGAGAGAGGCATATTTTCTAATGGAGACATCATATTAACTAAAACAATGTGCATATGCGTCGTGTGCATCTACTATAATCTCCGTGTTTTTTCACCAGGACTGCTGTGCTATCACAGGCTACAAAGAGGGAAACGACACAGATCTAGCCGCTCTGCTTACAGAACTTAGATTCTGAACAGAGATGGATGTCAAACTAATAATCGTACAAGTGGGTATAACCAAAATTAAGTACTCTGGAGGAAGCAAACTGCTTACTATGAGAGCAGACAAGAGGGAAACGAAGTTTAGACTCGCGTGAAAGGGCAGGCTCCTACAGACTGAGGAGAAATTAGCGGGTCAAGTGTGTGCCGGATGTGTGATGGGGGGGCCTCCACACTTGGGGCAGAAATGAGAACATCCCCATGGGAGGGCACCTCGCTCAGGAGTCAGAACCCGGCCTGCTGGGAGAGCAGCTCGCATCTCGAGTCTTCTGAGGCTGAAATGACAGGCAGAGCGCAGACTACGCAAGACCCCGTGGACCATATGGGAATCATTTAATGCTGTGCCCAGTGATTAGGAATTTCTTAAAAATTTTTTTAAAGGAGGGGTTGTCTAAGTCATAGTACAGCTAGTTATTGTGGTGCACCTACAGACCTTTCTTGGAGGACAATCAAATTTTGTGGTGGGCAAGCAAATCAGTAATTTATAAACTATGCAGCCACTTCCAAGTCACACACTGTCACTATCAGCCATGGAACTTGTCCCAGGAGGCTGACTCCCCAGTCACACCAGTAAGCTTTCAAATGAGAGAGGAAAGATTCCTGGAAACAGCATGCTATTGGAGGGTCTGAGGACTATCTCTTGTGACAGGTGAATTTTGACAGTTAAAAAAATATAATTCCATCATTTGATTCCCTGAGAAATAAAATTCAAAATAATGTCATTAGTAATTCACCTAGGGTACAAAACAGGAAAAAGGTAAAGCACAGTTTGCTTTGTTAGACAGGAGCATTATAAAATATACTGTTTTGAGGTATAAACAGAAGGGGATAATAAGAATGTGTATGGTGACGAGGGAATGACTCGAGTCACATTTTTCGCTGTGAGTAGGATGACTAATAGCTTTGACTTGCCCAAGAAATTTGCAACTTACGCCTGAGGTCTTGGCATAATTATTAATAAAGCCTTTATTCTCAGAAGTTTTGCCATCCGGATTTTAAGCTGTATGGTTGCTGTGATGGTGAAGTATGTGGGTATTCTGCAAGGCTACAGTATATGTATGTATATATGACATATTGGTTCTGTTTCTCTGGAGAATTCCAGCATATTTACCATAGCTATGAACATATGACCATTTGGACAATAATAATTATAATATTAAAAACACTATCTTACTACTAACTGATGATTCCTATTTGCCAAAGTTTGCATTAACAAAATGAGTAAATTAATTCCTACCTCATAGTCTGTTTATTATGAGTATTCAATGAGATCCATTTTGTGTCTGGCCATTCTGCACTCAAAAATTAAAAAATGAAGTTTTTTTTAGGAAAAAAATGTAAGTTGAAAAAGTTTTTTTTCCATATATATTGAAGCCAGATATACACCTCCTTGAGTCAAAGATCAACCTTCAGTTTATGCTCCTTCTATGGGCTTCTCTCATAGGAGGTCAGCTCTTCTTCTGGCCGAAGTGGGGTGGTGCCCTCCCCCTCAGGCTTCTCCCCCAGTTCTGAGGAGAGGGACCTCCATTCACGGATGTGACTGCAGCAGGGGACACGGTTCCTGCACCAATCTCCCCTGGGACTTCTGTCCCTTTGTTCCTTGTTCTAAAAGCAGGAAGTACTATACTCAGCCTTAAGAAACATGTCTAACAAGGGGCCAGAGAGAAAATGACTCTCTTCAAAAGCTTCCAGAGGTGCATTTTAGTTCCTAATGGATTTTGAACTAAGAGTAGCAATAAAATCCCCAGCTAAAAGCTCAAACATAAGCCAGAAAGTAGTGTTTCCTTAAAACCGTAAGCACTTAAGGCTATTTCTACAAATTCTATTTGATAGAAATTTAGCCAATTGGTGAATTTAATCACAATTGGTCAATTTCATATAAAATATTCATTTAAAAAATAAGTGCTCATCCTCTACTCCATGAAAAGCATTTTATTTAATACTCAGGGGTTAGGGGGAAAAAAGCTCAAGTTGTGGCTCTCACTCTAAGCCCTAAGTTCAAATAAGGTGGAGAAAGATTGGTGAAAATCACTGTGATACAAAATAGAGATAAATGCCATGGGAGTCATGAAGATCAAATTTAGTGCTGTTCAGAGAGAGGTGATTTGTGGCTGGAGTATTTCATGAAGGAGATGGCATTTAAGTTGTACCTTAAAAAATGGGTAAATTTGAATGTGTGATGATGAAGAAGAAAGACATCACAGTTGGAGGGTACTTGCACACCTCAGAGTCAAGAAATGAAAGGAACTTATGGGAGAACCACAGGAGCTCAGTGTTACTTGGAACCTGGAGCATGATATGAGGGGTAGCGGGGCCCAAGGTGGATCTACCTCTGTCCTGGCATACGTCTGTAGCATGGGTTTTCAGGAGGTGACAGAAACTCAACTGAGGTTCTGGTTTTGGTTTTGTTAAAGCTGATACTGCTTAAGTGACCACAGAAAGATAAATATGGTGACAGTGTTTGGAACGTCTTGGGCATTTGCGTCTTATTAAAGAATTGATCAGCTTCTTTCCAAGTCCATGTGACACAGAAAATTTGAAAGAGGAAGATGTCAGGGGAATGGTGAGAGGAGCAGTGATTTTGTAAGACCACAGACAAAGAGTAAAAAGAATATGGGAAGGGAGGAACTGTAAGATGATTTCACTGTTGTAATCCTCAGTAAGGGCGAGAGTTTCATCTGAAAGAGGGCAGTCAGGACAATGAGTGGGTGAGTTTTGTGCAAGGGGGCGTGTGATGGTGAGAGAAAAGGAGGTCAAGGAAAGACAGTTATGGCATTTAAAAAGCAGGAGCATTAATGAAGGTAAGATGGATACGCAATATGAGAATTTTAGAAAGTAAAAGGAGAACGATATCTGCAAATTTTGGAAGTAGGGAGCTTCACAAAAGAGAAACATTTATTTGCATATGGTTAGATGCAAAGGGGAAACATCTAGTCATTTTTTTTACTCTATCAATTTATTTTTATTAATCAATGGCTTTATATAACTTGCAAGGAGTGAATTTATGTGAAAATAAGTTCAAGTCATCTAAAATATTCTGAACTTGCTTTTGGGGAGGTATTATTCTCTTAAGTATAACCTTTCATTTTACACATATTTCAATTTTGAATATTTTATTATTTCTTGCTATCACCCATGAACTAAAATGATCTCTTCAAAAGTTTGTAAATATGTAAATGTGGAGATATATTTGTCTCTTTTTTCCATTTATATTTTATTTTCATTATATTATCTAGAACCTTCTAAGCAATGTTAAATATCAATGCTAATAGTAAGATACTTGCTTTGTTTTTCCTCTTAATGGTTTGTAAGTCTTCATTTGCTACAGAGGTTGCTCTTAGCCTTTTTAGGTTTGTAACTATATTTTATAATTATTTTCCTAGACTGATTTGGTCAGTGATTTTATTAGGTAGGGATGGTTTCTATTTTTTAATCACTCTTGATATATGCTGATATCATATTGTGTTATCTCATATTTGTTATATTACTTCACATTTGTTGTACTCATATTTTGATGGACTTTGCCGTGTCTTCCCCGTATGCATGCTCCATGTTACACCATGGTAGTTTCTCCTGTTCAGGAAATAGCAGGGATATTCTCTCTCTACTGCTGTAAGAATAGGAGGAAAGAATCAAATGTAGAAATCAATAAAGTTAAGACTTTGCTCCTGTATTTTAAAAGTCGAAGCTCCAAAAGACCCAGGGCATTAGCAATGATTTCAGAAAAACAGATAAAGAGATGGTTCTTTCATTCCATGGCTAAATGAGACTCTCTGGAATAAGGGAAATACAAGACTTGCAGGGAAATAGTGAAGTGTGTCCTTGGGAAGGAGGTCTTCCTACCCTCCTGGGTCAGGGGATGTGTGTGGTGCAGGGTAAAGCAGGCTAGGGATGGCCAAGACAGTGGACAGCCCACAGGTGCTTCAGCTCAGAGGGAAAGCATACCTTGTTTCTTTTAGGGAAAGAGTTCTATAAATAAGAGCAATGAACAAATAATAGCTTAGAGGAGAAACCTCTGTGCACAAGGGAAGAGAAAGTCCTATTATAAATACACAAAAGGTATTCAGAAGTTGATGAGGCAAAGAGAAAGATCAACTCAGAAGGACAGACAATCTGTATGGGCAATGGAACAAGGGGAAGTGACAATGGGCAATAAACATACGACAAAATGTACAGCCTCACTAGAGGTGAGGAGATGCCAATTCATCAACATAAAATTGGTTTTCGCTTGCCGAATCAATACAGATAAAAAGAATTAAAGAAAAACCATAATGAACTTTACTCCTGGCAAATTTAGAGACTAGACACTCCAATGGCCTTTCTATGACAAAACAAACAAATTCTGGATGAAAACCAGTGTTTAGGTTTGGTGGTTTCACAGTGGTGTCTGAGAGCCCCTGCTTCCCCAACTATAATGAAGAGCAAATAGAGCACCATTCAAGCTAGAAATGCAGTGTTGGCCTAAAGGCAATCACAGGGATCCCTGTTGTCACAGGACGTGGAACCTCACTGGCTACAAAGAGAACTCTAGCTGAGACTGTGACCTGAAGGGTGGAATGAATCCCAGATACCTTGCAAACCCAAATCCCCCTGAAGCAAGTTTAAATGATCTGTGGAAGAAAGTATCTCTAATCAGGCTCCTGGGATTCTAGAGATTTCAGTTAACTAAATATGAAGTACAACAAAATTCATTCAAAGTTACAAGGAAACAAAATACCATGAGCGTCAGCAGACTGCAAGAGAGTGAGAGCCTCCCAGATGTGACAAATGGATATGATCTCATATAAAACATAAACATATAAAGAGAATAAAATGTGTATAATACATAAATGATGGACCATCACCAACACATAAAAATATTAAAAATAATAGGTGTATGTGAAAAGGACGAACATCTAAAAATAAAAATTAAATGTCTGAAATATAACAAAACTTTGTGGAGAGTTTCACCATTGCATCAAACACCGCAGGAGACAGACTTGTAAACCACATGATCACCATGAGAAACCTACGTGGAGTTGGTCAAAGGGAGACCGAGAGATGGAAGCCGGGAATGGAATGAGCTGTGAGATCAAAGGAGCAGGATGAGGAAATGGTACAGCGCAGAAAGGCCACCATGACAGCCCTGCCACCTAGAAGCTTGGAGAAAGCCATACACCCTTTCAAGCAGAGACACTAGAGATGCTACAGCAGACAGTGGAAGAAGGGATTAAAAAAAACCCACAGTTAAGGACATGCTAGAACAGAAATGCCACCTACGGATGACGGTAGTCCATGTTAGCAGCTCCCCTAATGTGTTCACCATGGCAACGAGAACTGCTTGTGAGCCGGTCCTCTCCAGG
The DNA here is from genome assembly GCF_011800145.1 of Mirounga leonina. Lineage (NCBI taxonomy): Eukaryota > Metazoa > Chordata > Mammalia > Carnivora > Phocidae > Mirounga > Mirounga leonina. Next base: position 14,524,474 of record NW_023270380.1, on the reverse strand, counting down.
TCAGGACTAAGATAAGATGAAATTACTGAAGCTGCCACTGAACTGACTCAAAGGAGGATAAATTCCAGAAATCATAGAGGCCAGGAGGCAACATTGAAGCGTTAGGACAAAGTCAGTTTCCATCATCACAGTAAGTGGCAAGGTTAGAGTAGGAGTCAGGCACACTTGACCCGCATGGAGCTCTGGAGATGGGGAACGTGACATATTTATGGGCAAGATGGATACATATTCAGCCAATGAGGGTGTTTTCAGTCTATCCAGCTAGAATAAATGAAGATTCTATGATCAGGTGGCTGAGGACGCCAGTCCAGTAACGGTCACAATAGCTTGCTGTCTGGTTCCCTGACCTGTGGGATAAGAGATATAGAGAGATATATGTCATGAAGAAGGTCAAGTGGAAGCCTCTGGAGTCAAGAGAGGAAAGGAAAAAAAAAAACCCTATTCTGGAAAAAAACTCAGGAGTTAACTTACACTTAAAAACCTGCAGAATGCAGGGATGGGTGAGTCTCATCGTGTTCTTATTTCATTCACTAGTCTGGTCCCTGCACAAGCCAAACAGATCCTAAAGGATCTCAGTGGCCTTTTGCAAAGTCATCCAAGTAGTAACCCTCATAGCATTTATGCACCAACTTTGCTAATATATATGAAGACTGCCTCATGCACATGCTAGGTAGCCCACTGATCTAGCAAATGCACCCCTTTCTAGCCCTCTCACAAATTAAAACCAGAAACAATGTGCTTTCTCATGGGATGGATGAAAGTATACACCTCTGGTCATTTCTTAGGCCTCTGTTACTTTTCCCAACTCCTGTGATGCTATAGGCAAAGGGGATATGGACGACTTGGCCATACAACAGAATATCATACCTGGCTCACTAAACTATAGCATCATGTTAAACAAATCAGGTGAGCCAGGTGGTTAAAACATTGGAGACACTTCTCCAAAGGGAACAGTGGGTGTGCTACTGGATCCCAGTAGAGATGGAGGGACTGAGTGGTGATGAGGTTGAATCGGCCCATCGTGAGCTGGCTTCTGTCAGACCCACTAGGCTATAAGGCTGGGCCATCCCAGTATCAATCCATGGTAAGATGTACATGGTGAATGCATGTGCAAGTTCAAGCCCAGACTCTCATGCCATCCACCATTATTACACCAGCCCCTCTCTTTCCACTCCCAGCATGGCCATATGGGAGGTGTCTCAGCACCAGCTGATGGATGAAGAGGACTGTGAACCTTCACACACAGGCTGGCTTAGTATCTGGGCACCTGGACTGTGGCTGCATTACAGCCTCACTCACGGCACTCCCTAAAGACACCACTCCCAACAGGCATTCCTGCAGACGGTGTACATACTTATCCACTTGGTATGCAAAGAGAACTAGCCTCAGATTAGAATGGGTGTATGATTGATCAAGGACTTGGTTGTTCAGAGGCTTGGAAGGAGGACAATTGGAAGATCGAGAACAAAGCATGAGGATGAATCTGAAGAAGTGGGCATAAAATAGGAAGGTTACTTTTTGGTTTTGGTTTTTGCAAGTTCTATGCTTATGTCAATCAGAGCACATCCACTACAGAAGAAGGAACAACTGAGGGGACAAAGAGATTTGGCCAGTAGACATCAGCTGTCGGCTGTAACCACTATCCTAGTACTAGCACAACCATGGACGGGCTGCCCACGCTCACAGGAGTGGAGGGTATTTATAGATGCAATAGCATGGAGTCCCACTTGCTAAGTCTGATCTAGTCTCTCTTGCAGGGATGCGTTCAACATTCCATCAATGGAGCTCAATTGTGAGCCCCTGATATGGTGGTGTTCTAAAAGACCAACCAGACAGTGGGTAGCAAATTGACTTCTGTGGACACCATTCTCCCTAGAAAGGGTGATCATTTGTGCTGACAGTAGTCAACACATATTCTAGGTAGCAGTTTATCTCTCCTTCCTACAAACTACTTTTCTTGCCACAATAGCTAGGGACTCTGAGAATGTTTCGCCAATGAAACAGGATCCCACATAACATGGCATGGGACCAAGAGATCCACTCACAGCGAAAGAGCTCTGCCATTTGTCCTATCAGCTACCATTTCTCTCAGTGCCTCATCAACCAGAAGCTGCCAAACCAAGAGAGCCATGTGCTTACTTACTGTATAGCTGAGGTGTCAGCTTGGAGAATGTACCTTTAAAGATGTTTCTCTAAATCAATTATCATCATATGGGATTGCAACTCTGATAGTTAAAATGCATGGGCCTGTCACAAAAACAGACACATAGATCAATGGAACAGAATAGAGAACCCAGAAATGGACCCTCAACTCTATGGTCAACTAATCTTTGACAAAGCAGGAAAGAAGGTCCAGTGGAAAAAAAGACAGTCTCTTCAACAAATGGTGTTGGGAAAATTGGAGAGCCACATGTAGATGAATGAAACTGGACCATTTCCTTACACCACACACAAAAATAGACTCTGAATGGTTGAAAGACCTCAATGAGACAGGAGTCCATCAAAATCCTAAAGGAGAACACAGGTAGCAACCTCTTCGACCTCAGCCGCAGCAGCTTCTTCCCAGAAACATTGCCAAAGGCAAAAATGAACTATTGGGACTTAATCAAGATAAAAAGCTTTTGCACAGCAAAAGAAACAGTCAACAAAACCAAAAGACAATTGACAGAATGGGAGAAGATATTTGCAAATGACATATCGGATAAAGGGCTAGTATCCAAAATGTATAAAGAACTTATCAAACTCAACACCCAAAGAACAAAGAATCCAGTCAAGAAATGGGCAGAAGACATGAACAGACATTTCTCCAAAGAAGACATCCAAATGGCCAACAGACACATGAAAAAGTGCTCAACATCACTCGGCATCAGGGAAATCCAAATCAAAACCTCCATGAGATACCACCTCACACCAGTCAGAATGGCTAAAATTAACAAGTCAGGAAACGACAGATGTTGGTGGGGATGCGGAGAAAGGGGAACCCTCCTACAATGTTGGTGTAAATGCAAGCTGGTGCAACCACTCTGGAAAACAGTATGGAGATTCCTCAAAAAGTTGAAAATAGAGCTACCATACGACCCAGCAATTGCACTACTGGGTATTTACCCCAAAGATACAAATGTAGGGATTCGAAGGGGTACGTGCACCCTGATGTTTATAGCAGCACTGTCCACAATAGCCAAACTGTGGAAAGAGCCAAGATGTCCATCGACAGATGAATGGATAAAGAAGATGTGGTATATATATACAATGGACTATTATGCAGCCATCAAAAGAATGAGATCTTGCCATTTGCAACGGCGTGGATGGAACTGGAGGGTGTTATGCTGAGCGAAACAAGTCAAACAGAAAAAGACATGTATCATATGACCTCACTGATATGAGGAATTCTTAATCTCAGGAAACAAACTGAGGGTTGCTGGAGTGGGGGGTAGGGTGGGAGGTATGGGGTGACTGGGTGATAGACACTGGGGAAGGTATGTGCTATGGTGAGCGCTATGAACTGTGCAAGGCTGTTGAATCACAGATCTGTACCTCTGAAACAAATAATGCAATATATGTTAAGAAAAAAAAAAAAGAAGAAGATAGCAGGAGGGGAAGAATGAAGGGGGGGAAATCAGAGGGGGAGATGAACCATGAGAGACAATGGACTCTGAAATACAAACTGAGGGTTCTGGGGCGGGGGGTGGGATGATGGATTAGCCTGGTGATGGGTATTAAAGAGGGCATGTTCTACATGGAGCACTGGGTGTTATGCACAAACAATGAATCATGGAACACTATATCAAAAACTAATGATGTAATATATGGCAATTAACATAACAATTAAAAAATTAAAAAAAAAGAAAGAAAGAAAACCCAGAAAAAAAAAATGCACGGACCTGGGACTGAATAGTAACACGAGAGTCACCTTCACTTTCCATCATTCCCAATGACCTGCTTGGAGAAGTCCTTTTTCCTTTTCCACGATATCTAGGCTTTTTAAAATCTGTGTTCCCCTTCCTCTAAGCCTCCACAGTATATGGGAAACACTCCCAGGAGACACTGCAAGAGTCCCACAAAATGTCAAACTATGGCTATGGCTTGCTCACTTTAAACTCCTTGTGCAAAGCGTCCACCATGAAAGGTTCATTAGAAGGAGGTAGCACTTCTATCAAAAAGAAGGTAGGGTAAAATATGACTGCCACCTGGCAATCCACTTGGGTGTCTCTTCCAAGCACCCTGCCCAGATTTGATGAGACATGAACAAGTGTGGTAGCCATGTACTGATCAGAGCAAGGGGACACGTGGCTAAGACCCTTCCAGCCCACAGGTCCAGATGACCTACGGAGAAGTCACCAGGACAAGCCTAAGTGCTCACCAGGAGCAAGGGAAGCCTAGGATGGATGTTGAAAGGAAGAAATGTTGAGTGGCAGGCATGTCTGGAGCAGTTTCAATGGTCTTTCAATTGTTTCATTACAGTAACCACTTCTCTGCCCATTTCCCCCAGGATAAGAGGACAGACAGAATCCAGGAGGATCTGTTCTCAGGATTTGCAGGAAACAAATGCATCCTGGCTGTCCTGGGCACGCGCTATAGTAGATGCTCTTGTACATTGCCTAAATCTCCTTCTCTGGGCTGAAGCATCCACTTCCTTAGCTACTGAGAGTTTATGCAGCCAATATTCCTCAGCCCTGTCCCTCTCCAGACTCTCCCTTGACAATGAGGGCTGCTGTGCCCCAGGTTATGCTCTCCAGTCCCTGCGGCATCCAATATCTGCTTGATGCAAGTCGACAAACCCAGCAAGCACCCTTGCCCCCTGCACAAGCACCCTCACTCCAGAACTCCCTGGAGGATCCCTTGAGGCTTCGGTAGTAATGACACTGCAGCTCATCATCCCCCTTTATCTATCACGGCTTCCTCATGCCCACCAGGGTTTGATCCTGAAAGCACATCCCACAAACTTCCTGCACATAAATCTCTTTCAAAATCTGCTTACCCTGTGACAGAGATATACCTCATTCAAGTATAAGATTTTATGTAATCAGGAAATAATTTCCACCCAAATTGATCTATAAATTCAACTATAATAAAAATACGAAAGCACACTGAGAAGAACCAGACCTATTTAAGAATGCATTAGTAAGGGCGCCTGGGTGGCTCAGTTGGTTAAGCGACTGCCTTCGGCTCAGGTCATGATCCTGGAGTCCTGGGATCGAGTCCCACATCGGGCTCCTGGCTCGGCGGGGAGCCTGCTTCTCCCTCTGACCCTCTCCCCTCTCGTGCTGTCTCTCTCTCTCTCTTTCTCAAATAAATAAATAAAATCTTTGAAAAAAAAAATGCATTAGTAAGACAAAAGTTCAAGAACAATCAAGATAATCCTTAAAATGCAAAATAAGGAGGATTGGCTCTATCAGATATTATATGTAGATATGTACATTTAAAGACACAATAAACAATAACTTAAAATTAATTTAATACAATTATTTAATATTTATAAATTTTTATAGAGAAAACAATTATAACCTGGTGATAATATTTTGGAATAGCAAGGAACATTCTGAACATTCTTTGTTAGGCAAAGCATTTGGGCTTAGTTCCAATTCTTCATATTTGATCTGTGGTGCTGAAGATCATACCATGCCTGTAATTCATAAGTGCAAGCTAGCATCAAAGGCCTCTTAAGACAGGGGTGATAATGAGATGATATGTAGATACACACAGATACTGGGGCAGTTCGAAGGGACGCAGAAGTCAAATGGAGGAACTCCCAATGGCTATAGCTGGAATAAACTGATCAACAAAATAAATATAAAGTAGTACTGGATTCTAAGTCAAAGTATAAAAAAGGTGTCCATGACTCACAATGATATAACTAAGTAATCGAATAAATAAAACTGAACTGGATGCTAGATCAGAAAAAGAACATTAGGTAAAAGCCAAGGAAGTCTGACTATAGGTTGTAGTTAATAACCATTTATCAGTATTGGCTCACTTGTACTCTACTAACTTAAAATAACCTTTAATAACGATGTGTGGTACAAAAAAACTGTCTGTGTTATCTCAGTTTTTCTATAAAAATAGTTTATTTTTTATTACCCACAATGTCTTTTGGAGCTATTATAATATCAATACATTCTTAAGGAAGAAATTATTGACTTTCTTATATAATAAATTTATAAGTATAACCTGAATAGAGTTTCTCATAATATCAATCAACTACCAAGAGACAGCTTTGGGGCATCATGCATAGATTCCATTCCCCCTCTTTGAGGAGAAATAGTGCCACAGAAAATAATAAGAAAATAGATTTATGATGTCATAAATCTACATATGGCTGAAAATTTTGAAATGCTATTTGTTTTTGAATGGTGAATTCTGGAATATATGTATTTCAAATAAAAATCTACTTGTAACTGACTTTATGAAAAGTCAGGGCATAACTAAGTGGACATCTACAGACTTGGTAGAAAGTTCACATGTAAACATTCCACTATCCCTTTATTGCATGCATAAACTAGTCAGTCATTCTCTTGGCTTCCCCACTGATTTCACTCATAGTTCAAGAATTATTATGGTGTTCACTAAACCAATTGCTTTAAGTCACTAAGTTTAAGGTAGTTTGATATATGGCAAAAGATAACTGGAACACAAACTAAATTGCCATCCACTTTATATATATATATAGAGAGAGAGAGAGAGAGAGAGAGAGAGAGAGAGGGAGGACTTTATTTTTACAGCAATTTTAGGTTCACAATAAAATTGTACAGAAAGTACAGAGAAGGGCGCCTGGGTGGCTCAGTCGTTAAGCGTCTGCCTTCGGCTCAGGTCACGATCCCAGGGTCCTGGGATCGAGCCTCGCATCGGGCTCTCTGCTCGGCGGGAAGCCTGCTTCTCCCTCTCCCACTCCCCCTGCTTGTGTTCCCTCTCTCGCTGTCTCTCTCTCTCTGTTGAAAAATAAATAAAATCTTTAAAAAAAAAAAAAAAAAGAAAGTACAGAGAAGTCTCAGGTACCCCCTGCCCCTCCCAGCACACACAGTCTCTTTTCTTTCTCTTGATGGTATTTTTCACAGAGCCGTTTTTAATTTTAATGAAATCCAGCTTATTATTTCTTTCACTAATTGTGCCTTTGGTATATTAAAAAGAGTCACTGCTGTACCAAGGTGATCTAGATGTTTTTCTTATTTTATCTTCTACAAGTTTAATGATTTTGCATTTTATATTGAAGTCTATGATCCCTTTTGAATTAATTTCTGCGAAGCTGGAAGATATGTGTCTACTTTGATTTTGTTCACATGTAGATGTCCAGTTGTTCTGGCACCATTTGTCAAAAAGACAATATCTTCTCCATTGCATCATCTCTGATCCTTTATCAAAGTTCAGTTTACTGTATCTGTGTGGGTCTATTTCATCTTCTTTATGTTCCATTGACCTATTTGTGTATTCTTTTGCCAATACCACACCGTCTTGATTACTGCAGCTTTACAGTAAATCTTAAAGTTGGGCAATGCCAGTCCTCCAACTTTGTTCTTGTTCCCATTTGTCTTGCCTATTCTTAGATTTTTCCTTCTCCACATTTACTTTAGAATCAGGATTTCAATATCTGCAAGATAACTTGCTGGGATTTTGACTGGAATTACACTGAATCACAGATCAAGCTGGGACAAACGGACATCTTGACAATATTAAGTTATCCTATCCATGAATGTGGAATATCTCTCCATTTATTTAGTTCTTTTTTGAAAAATTTCTTCTTTCAGCAGAGTTTTGTTGTTTTCCTCATACAGATCTTGTACACATTTTGCTAAACTTATATTTCATAATTTATTTTTGTTTGGTGCTAACGTAAATGGCATTGTGCTTTTAATTTCAAATTCCATTTGTTTATTGCATGTATAAAGAAAGGTGACTTTTATGTATTAACCTTCTATCCTGGGAACTTACTCTAAAAGCTTACTGGCTACAGGAGTTTTTGGTGGATTCATTAGGATTTCCTACACAATCATGTAATCCGCAGACAAAGACAGTTTTATTTTTTCCTTCCTAATCTGTACGCTTCCTATTTCTTTTCTTGTCTTATGACATCAGCGGGGAATCCCAGTATGATGCTGAAAAGGGATGCTGAGAGGATCATCCCTGCCTTGTACCTGATCTTGGTGGGAAGCTTCCAGTTTCTCATCATGGAGCCAAATGTTAACTGTAGGGTTTTTGTAGGTACACTTTACCAAGCTGTGGAACTTCCCCTCTATTTCTGGTTTGCTGAGTTGGCTGTGTATTTGTCATTTATCTGGACTCCCTTCTCATTTCACTTTTGCTATGGTACAAAATGAAGATGGAAGAGGAGTCACCATCCAAAAATATTAAATGGTAAGTATATGAAGTCAGCACTTAGGTCCAAACTTAAAACAAAGGCCCTACTAACCCCATATATGTTGATCTCCTTAAAATCTGTTCCATATACAGTATCTCACTTGGGTGAAAGAAGTTATGAAATGCCTAGTTCTTTTAATTTGTTTTATGTAACTTATGTTGTGCATTAATCTGGAAAGTTAATATTTGAATACACTCTTGGGGCTTTAAAAGCTAATATAACTTTCCTTATTTCTCATGTTTCAAAATGTCTAGTTGAAATGACATAAACAAGATGATTTATTAAGCCAGAGTGTTCATTAGTTGCTCAATAATATGCAGTTTTCTGAAACTAACCAGTTTTCAGAGGATGCTCATCAGGGCACAGAAAACACATCTGGCCAAGAGAACAGAGGAGAGAGAGAGAGAGAGAGAGAGAGAGAGAGAG
>NW_023270380.1:14438197-14515688 GCF_011800145.1 Mirounga leonina | reverse complement strand
CAGATCAGAACTCCTCCCTCAGTCATATTCATTAAGATCTGTCACCAAGTGTTCAGTGAAGAACTAACATATATCCTCCAAGGGTCAATATACACATGCATGAACCTGTATTGTTTAGCATACAGGTTCATGCATGTAGATATGTTATCAAAACAATACATTACCACCATGCAGTTTGAAGACCATAACTCTTCACAAACTATTTTCACACTCTTACAAAATCACATAAGTGCATATATACATCATACATACATACACATGTATAAAAAGTTCTTCAAGAGTTGTTGCATATCAGTTAGAGTTCTAGGTATAGACCACACAGTCTGGTACCAAATTCAGCAGCAAAATTAGGTAAGCAGCCTTTCATGTGAAATCTTGTCTCAGGAGAGATTCGTTCTTTTTCCTGCATGATTTTTTTCATATCTTGTCTGTGATGTCATATAAATTTTGGGGGTCCTTTTATATGCAGACCATTTATCCGACGTAAAACAAATAGGTAGTTAGACAATATTTTTAACATAAAATTTCCCATTTTTCCTAAATATTATTAGGCAGAAATAAATTTTCAGATATATTTACTTATATATACCTACATAGAAGTAAATCTTTGGCAGGCTTTGATTTATAAAAATTTGTACTTATATTCTTCATCTAATTATGCTTAAATTCTTTCTTACTTAAATTATTCTAACTACCACTCAAAAGGAAATTGTCAATTCCTAAGAAATAGAGCTCCACTTTGAACAGAGCAGAAAAATTAACAACTTACTGTGTAAGACCTATGCTCACGATGAGAAAATTTTAAATGAGGAGGCAGAGCAGAGAGAAAAAATCACCAGTTCTGAAAAGACAGAGAATCCAGGGGAAAAAGCGATTTTCAGCTTCTGAGGGAAATGGTCCCACATAAACTCAAGGTGATTATAACAGATATGTGTTTCAGTTTTTGTTCCTCAGAATATAATTTTAAGTTTTGAAATGTGTATCCAGCCATCTCATGAAAAATACCTTAAAATTTTTATGATATTATATTTTGGCTCCATTTAGGGCATTCTACTGTTTATTTGTTGCAAGTTTTCTTTTTTTTTAATTTTTTTTTTTTTTTAAGATTTTATTTATTTATTTGAGACAGAGAGAATGAGAGAGAGAGAGCACATGAGAGGGGGGAGGGTCAGAGGGAGAAGCATATTCCCTGCCGAGCAGAGAGCCCGATGCAGGACTCGATCCAGAGACTCCAGGATCATGACCTGAGCCAAAGGCAGTCGCTTAACCAACTAAGCCACCCAGGCGCCCTAGTTGCAAGTTTTCAACTTTGTGTATCACCAGGGCTCAGAGTGGGAAATGCAGTCCCATTTCAGGGCAGCGACTGTGTTCTGTTTCTGCTGTGATTTCAGAAGGCTCCTGTACACAGTTACGCCAGCCGACTCTAACGTATGCACAAGGACCTCTCCCATCTGTCCCCACATGGTCGTACTAATCACAAGCACTGGTATCATTTTCAGGCTTCTTGAAAATCCAATTTGTAATTCTTTAATTCTGTCATTCTTCTGTAATGCTTTTAACAGCCCTATGATAGATGTGATTTTATTTTACCCATTTTTACAAATGGGGCACTGGAAACACAGAAAGATTTAATAAGTTGCCCAAGGTCATACAGCCAATAAGCTTCAGAACCAGCTTCAGAGGCAGCTGTAGCTGAAATGCGTGCTCTTAATGACCATCTTACATTGTTCTTCTGATGTGACCTGCATTCTTCTAACTGCCTTCACCTAATGTGATGTCAATTACCATATTTCCTCTCTAGCAAAATGCCAACAGTTCTAAGGAAATTTAAGAAGATATTTTTAGGGGGAAAAAGGGAAAGAAGAAAAGAAGGAAAAAAGAAATGAATAGGAAGAGAAGAGGAAAAGAGAGAATGGCCAACAAGTTTCCTCTGATGTCAATTAGAAAATATATTTTTATTTAAAAGCATTAAAATTAATATGCCAACAACAACAAAATACATGCTCTACTTTCCTTTTTATACTAGTTTCCTTAGTGAAGAAATAGGAAAGGAAACCATTGTTGTACTTGGTATTTGGGTTAAACTATTATTTGGATGAGCCAGGAGCTTAAAGAAAAACAACCTTAAATTTCATAGTACGTATTGAAGGGAGCAGATTTATGATGGGTGGGGGGGAAGGAGGAGGAGGAAGGAAATTTAAGAAGAAAAAGAGCCTCAAGTCGTCACAAGATTTTGGTTACATTAGAGGATTACTGTAATATTACTTGACCAAAAGGTGCATGATACAAACATCATGCTCCAATTTTCAGGATAACAAAAAATTAACAACCGCAATAATATTCAGGAGCCATGGTGATAATAAGCTGAAATCCCTATCGATACAACAACACAGGTATACTGTGGGTGTGGCTGAATGAAGACTATACTTCTATATGGTCTGTCTCTAGCATTTCTACTGTGTCTTCAACATAATCCAGCCAGTGTTTTCCTGTGAACTCTAAGGCACTACACCAGAGAGAGACGTGCTTGCTGATGAAGCCCAGCGTCTGGTGAAAAGGCTCCTTTGAGACCCCATCATTTGTTTGGATGTGGGGGCCACCTCCAAGATGTGGGGGTCACTGTTGTTTCCTTGTCCCTGAACCTGTTTTCCTTGTAGGATGGGGACCGGCAGAGAGCACCCCCTGCCCTCACCAGGCACTCCAAAGTTTACACACACACACACACACACACACACACACGTGCATATGCACACGTACTTCCCTTTGGGGGAAGTACTTCTCCATCTCCTAGCCCCTGTCATTTTGATGGCATTCAGGGCAAGCCTGGCCCCTGATTGTACTTTTTTCCCCACCTCGTCTGACTTCACACAAGGAAAAGCTGTCTGCAAGAACAGCAGGTAAGAAGAGAGAGGTAAGAAGACAGAGAATCTCTCCAGTCCCTATTTCATATTGTGTGAAAGGCCGCTCCAGCCTGAAGTCTCCTAATTACATGACTCTTCAAATTCATTGTTCCTCTAGTCCTTTCGTCACATTTAATAAAAGGGAGGGAACAAGAAAGAAGGGACAGATTACTGTAATGTTCCTGGCTAACATTAATACTTTAATTCCTTTCCCCATATTTGTCTGCCTAATGTAGTCCAACATTTAGGAAATATGTTATGTCCAAATTAAAATGGCAACAAAACAAAGCCCGTGGATTTACTCTGATCTTAACAAAACAAAATGTAGCATTAGTTAGTACTTTTTCTTAACTGCACATTCTGAGCTATTTCAGATTTCCGTGGATTCCCGGCCACTTCCAGCAGATCTCAGATGGGGCCAGCCCAGCACTCGGAATACACACAGCGCAACTGAGCACATTATTGGTGGGTGCATCCACATCTCTGGTTGCCTCATCACCCAGAGAGCACAAATTCGGAGTGCCGCTACAGATGACGTGTCTTCAAATATTCAGACTCAATCAGGGTGTGTGTCAAAAAAAAAAAAATCTGAGAAGAATCTTAAAAGCACATATCCCTCAGGCCCTACCCAAAACCTTCTGGAACACACCCTTTTATGGGTTGGACCCAGGGATTTTTTGATACATCTTCCAATGTGACTGTGATCTTCACATCTGATTAAGAATATCTGGCATTTTCTCTTGGTACATGTGGCTCAGCAAAGCAAAAAGAGGTTCACTTTACTCTGGGACTAGCAAGACTCTATCATGAATGTGATAATCTGGATTTCAGCACAATGGTGGCACGCAAAAAATACGTGGTATATGCATGAATGAATGAGTGAAGGAGTGGTACGTTATGCATCACAATCAAGCTGCCTAAACTGCTTTGTGAATTTCCCTAGCAGACAAGAAAGAAACACAACTCCTGTTACTGTGAAGTGTTTCTATAAAGGGCAACACTGGCCCCTAGCATAATATGGCATTTTCAGTCTCTTTTTGGATCAGGAGAAACTATTAGACTGTAAGGCACCTTTTAGTTTAACAAATATTGACTATTCACCCGCTTGGATGACACATTTTAGAGGCCTTGGCAGAGTACGGGATGATAGCAGGAGCATAAAAGTGGCTACAGTAAGGCCCCGGATCCCACAGGCTTATCCTCATGCATGACCCTCAGGATGTTATGATGAATCAGTTTACTGGGGCCATAAAAGCAGGGTAACATTATCATCTACGTCAGTGTACTTTCAAAAGGGAAAGGAAGCGGGGTTAAAAATGACCTCATAACAGTAAGCATAAACCAGAACTGCTCCAGGAAAACCAAGAGGTATGCTCCCTTTACCAAGAAAGAAAGTAAAGATGCCTGGATTTTAAGGCAAAAAGGCTCAAGCTCAAGTGCGGAGTCTGTCAGGGAATGCTATTGAGCAAATCACTTTGGTATTCAGAAATTTCGTTTCTTCACTCAAAACATAGAGATGACCCTTTTTCTCTGATGAAAGATCAAATGATACGTGGGCTATAAATTGAGACAGCTCTAATTAAACATTTAAAACTGATATGGGAAACAAAGGCAGAAGAAAAATTATTAAATTTACCTATTACCTATAGCCCACCAACAAGTCCTTGAAACAGGCAGAGTGACCTTCCTCTAGGGACTCAGCTGCCGCAAGCAATGTTAATACTTTGTTAAGGACAAAAGGCAATCCTAGCCTTAGCCCCTCTTCCCCCCACCAGGATCTTGTAAGTCCACTTTAAGGTATAAAAATTCCCTTAGAAACTTCCTTTATCTCTAAACCCCCCAAGATACATATTGGCAATCATCCCCCAAGCATATGACCCACCGATATACATCTGAAGGGTCTCAGGACTAAGGTTTTATTAGACGGTAAAAAATGACCTTTTCCCAACAATAGCTAGCCCCCTCAAGGTCCTGGAAACCTTGCTTCCAAAATTCCTTAGAGACTTAACACTCTCCCTGACCCCCTCCCAACTTGAAAGTATATAATGGGCCACTCCTCATGACCCCACTGCAGCTCTTTCTACCCCGGGGTCCTGTCCCCATGCTTTAATACAATCACCTCTTTGCACCAAAGACGTCTCAGAAATTCTTTCTTGGCCATCGGCTTTGAACCCTAATAACATCTTTCCTACACCAAAACCACAGAAGATATCCAGACAGAAGCCTCTTGCTCCACATTTTCTCTCTTAATTCCATCCAAACTGGAACTTTATAGAAATGGGTTCAGATGCCAAATGTATCACGACTTCACAAAATCTAAGAAGATATTTTTCTTCAGTTTATACTTACGCAATATTTCTAAACATTTCTGGACATTTGTCTGGACAGGACATTTCTGAATTAAATGAAGACTCTCAGTGAGGTTTAAAAATTTCATGCTCATAAGTCTTGCTGTGTACCTATGCTTGTGAATGCTCATATATATGTCTCAGTTTAATGTAAGAACGGACACAAATTCTTTGCAGTTCCTCCAACACACCATTTTATGTCTCTCTCAGGCTCTATCCCTTCTCTCTCTGCTCCCTCAGTCTTGAAGAGCCCTCTCCTACCTTGTCGACAGGTAAACACAACCGCCTTTTCAAGACTCGGCACAAATGTTACCCTTTGGGGAAGTATTTTTACCCCATTACCCATTTTGTCCCCAAATAAAATGTAACCACTCATTTACTTCCTATCATGACACCTGAAATTTTTCAGTACACTAGTATGCTTAACCTGCCTGTCCCTAATGGGAACAGAAACTCTTAAGGGCCAGTTCACTTCATTATTGTATTGCAGGGCATACCACAGTGCCTGACAGCTGGTATCCCACAGTTCTAGAATGAATAGAGGTAACATGAATGCCATAATGACATAATGACAGGTAAACTGGTTTTCCCCATCATTTTTCTTCTCAGTGTGTTTGTTTTTTTATTGTTGAGTTGCAGGAGTTCTTTATATGATAAGGCTATTAACCCCTTTTCAGATATACGATTTGCAAATGTCTTCTCCCATTCAGTAGGTTGCCTTTTTGTTTTGATGATGGTTTCCTTTGCTGTGCAGAAGCTTTTTAGTTTAATGTGGTTCTATTGTTCATTCATTTTGTTTCCCATGTCTCTGACATCAGAGCCACAAACACATCACTAAGACCGATGTCAAAGAGCTTACTGCCTATGTTTTCTTCTAAGAATTTGACAGTTTCAGATCTTACATTCAAATCTTTACTCCAATTTGACTTAATGTTCATGTATAGTGAAAGCTAGTGGTTTAGTTTCATTTTTTACATGCGGTTGTCCGGTTTTCCCAGCACCATTTATTGAAGAAAAATTTATTGAGGAAAGACATTTCAGTGTATGTTTTTGACTGCTTTGTCATAAATTAATTGTCCACATGTACAGCTTTACATCTGGGCTCCCAATTCTGTTCCTCTGATCTGCTGTCTGTTTTTATGCCAGTAACTAATGTGCTATGGTTCTGACAATTCTTTTCTTTTTTTTTTTTGTCATTTTGTAGAAGTAATAATTCTAATACTTAAGTATAGTAGCATCTTTTTTTTGAGAGATTATTGAGTGGAAAGCAACAGTATCATATTTATAAAATAGATGAAGATGTCTAAGCCTTGGTCTTTGCACACAGGAAAGTTGCCATTTCATCAATGGAAGGTGAAAATCCTGCCTTAATGGTTTGTATTCCAGGACCTGCTCTATCCCAGCAATTCCAATAAGGTCTGGGAAAAATAATCTGGATATATATATATTTTTAAAGATTTTATTTATTTATTTGACAGAGAGATAGAGAGAGAGTACAAGTAGGCAGAGAGGCAGGCAGAGGGAGAGGGAAAGCAGGCTCCCCGCCGAGCAGGGAGCCCGATGTGGGACTCGATCCCAGGACCCTGGGGTCATGTCCTGAGCCGAAGGTAGACGCTTAACGACCGAGCCTCCCAGGCGCCCCTAGATATAATTTCTTATAAAGGAATAGCTCATGGCACCTATAGGTCAGTCTTAATCACATCTGCTTGTAAAAGGTTGTTTGCCATTTATCAGTGTATATTATAACAATAGTGAAATTTTGAAAGTTTGCCCTTAAAGCAAGACTTTGACAAACACTTTTAAGTTTCTGGTTTTTTTCTAGCTTTTTTTCATATTACAGTTTTTAAATATTCTCCGCATCCTACCTTTTTAAATTTTTTTGATTTGGTAAAGTTAATTGGGTAATACGGTCATTGAAAATTCCATTAAAAATACTGCTCATTTTCACCAATTTTGGAAATTCATACTAAGTAAAATTGTTTAGTCATATTAATTTTTATTACTCTGTTCTAGTATTTCACTTATATGCATCTTTTCTCAAAATTTTCCAGAGACTTGGGGAGTAAATTATATTAGCTTAAATCAATAAATATTACTATAATATTGATTTAAAAGTATAATTATCAATGCCTTTGTCCAAGAAACATAGATTTCCATAAGAAAAATAAGAAACCCAAAAATATACAAACTAGGTAAATTATGACCTCCATAATCCAGAGATATCTGACAGAAAGCAACACAAAGAAGAGAATAAAGGTGGCAAAAATCACTTACAAGAAAGAGTATGATCCAGTGAGAAAAATAACTGAAATTTAAATAACATTTTCAAATAAGTTAATAAGGTGCATGGAATATATATATGTGATATATATGACATATATGATGATATATATGACAAAAATGATATATATGATGATATACATACACACATATGACATATTTATATATTTATACAAATTTACATACACATAATTGCTAGTGTGAAGTGTAAGTATATTTAGCAATGGAGAATAATGTTTTACAAAGTTCACTTGAAATTACAAATATTGGTTGTTTCCTAAGCCATTTCCTTAATATAAATAGAATGTAATGTAAGATAATATGTTTCTGCTAGAATATTGAAAGGCCAATAATTATTGTCACCTTTTAAAGAAAATTTTATATTTACCAAGAGTTGGGTTAAAAATATCTTGGTCATATATTAAGTACTGCCCTCCAGTTATAGTCTGGAATATCAATTCACCTAACTATTTTATAAATTCCTAGTCAATTTAAATTAAAAATAAAACACAGTTGAAGAATTTATGTTCTAATACTATGCAGTCCAATATGGTAGACCCTAGCCAAGTATGGCATTTAGGTCAATAAAAATTTAATAAAATTAAAAATCTACTTTCTCATTTGAACTGGCTATATTAAATGTTAAGTAGTCACACGTGAGTAGAGACAGCAAAGATATGGAATATTTCCATCCATTCTACTGGGTTGTTCAGGTCTAGTAAGAGACATGCATGCCAACAGTTAATCACAATACAATATAACATGAATGATACAAGCAGGTTTAAGGTGCTGAGGTAGTACAGACACGAGCGAACACAGAATTAAGCGGACAAATGAAGTAAAGAATAACATCAGAGAAAAGATAAGTTTAAAACTTTAGAGGAAAATAGAAACATAAATCACGCTTTGTTTTAGGTTGTATGTTCTCGAGAAATGGCAGAACATAACTATGCCATATTGATCGAGATTGTGCTCTTTTAGGAACAAAAGAAAATCCTTTAGGGGGGATAAGAAAAAATGCATATCAATTATGCCAAATTTGCACCAACATGATTACAAAAGAATGTCTTGGGTAGAAATTTATTACTGCGGTAACATAACATGAATGGACTTTGTTTTGCCCCTTTGTGTATGAAACATCTCCTCCAGAGGAAACAGAATGTTAAATCAACAAACCAACAATATAAGATTTCTCTTGGTATCAAAGTTGCATATAATAAGCAAGAACTTTACATTTTACTATATATTTCTAAAATCTGCTTTATAGCATCAGATGGAACAGAGAAAAAAGTGTTCTCTAAAATAAAAAGTGCTTTAATTATATTTGCTTTGGTAAATAAAAATGCAAATGGAAAATATTTTTTTATATCTTTTTGAATAATTACCATTATTTACTTACATATAATTATTACCATAATTACTTTCCATTACACAAAGATTTGTTAAATTGTTTGTAACTCCATCTGCTTTTATTTTTCAGAACACTTGTGTTTTTAAATATTTCTGCATATTTACACAATGGTTATAGACAGCCAGGTTCTCGGAGACAAGTGGCAAATTACTCTATTTCTGCTTCTTCATATAAAAAAATAGATATGTTCTGAAGTCATTTTTCCCCAAAATTGTATGAATTTATCTAGGCTGTAAAGCCCTATTTTAAATATTTACAAAATCATAAATTTCATTGGCCACTATCAGTCTTGTTAATCACAGCTTGTTTTCCAACTAACCAGTGGTGATGGAGAATTTGAGGAACCTGAAGTTTTCAAGTAGGAGCTCAGCATAATATAGTCCTGAAGAATGTGGGCTTGGGGCCAGATGTGGGGTGGAGACCGGGTACCACTCTTACTGATGGTGTAATACTGGGCATGTGACTGAGTCTTTGTGAGCCTCACTCTTCTCACTCTGAAGTGGGGAGTCCATCAGTCATCCCATCAATATTTATAAGGACCTATCTATGCCAAGCACAGTGGAAAATGGTGATATAATATGAATTAACTTAGAGAAATGTAAATATGAAAAAGAAGTCAAAGTCACTCAAAATGTCACTTTAACTAGGGTTAGCCAAGGCAATAGGTAAAATTAGGAAAATTCATAAAATTTTCAAGTACCATGTGTTCACAATAATTCTCAATTGTCTTAAGTTTTTGCTCTCTTTACAGAAACTAAAAAATGGCTATCATAGGCTATGACTTATAGTTTTTTAATGCGAAAGAGATTGTGGTGATATCTAATCAGCAGATTCACTTGGAAGGAAAGAGCTTGTTTCGATAGACAAATAGTGGTGAATGAATGACATAAATTTAAATATAATATTGCAGAAGTAAATGCCTTATAAGTTCTTGCTTTAACTGTTTCTTTTTATCCCTGGGCTAGAGAAATACTGGTCTTCCATTCATTTGCTGGGAGAGCTCTTATCTGAGGTGCTTATCATTGTGCCCAGAGCATAAGGTGTGCTCACTCTGTGCGATTTTAGATTTTTGAAAGACGTGTGCTTCCTAAGGTAGCTACGGTCATTCAGTTGCTGGTGAAGTAACTCTGACTCAGTGCATTTCCCTGCTTAATATTTTATGTAAATTTAATGTATGCGCCTACAAAACTGAGGGTCCTTGGTGTTGTTATCTCCCTCATGACAGCCCACTTCCAGCTTGCTCGAACATCAACCGCACATCCGCACATTATGCCCTTCTGTGTCCCCAGCTTACGTGGAATATTGAGACAGAAACTGAGGAGTCAGAGATTACGTGGCAGCCACAGTTTTGTATAGGAATGCAGAGCATTCCTTACTGCCCAAACCACAGCCAGGAGCACCCAGCAGAGGCAGTTCTTCAACCCCTGTGCCCTCTGGGGGATGGTGGGGGCCCCGTGTTCACCGGGGCAATCTGTGCCATCTGTACCACATGGTAAGAGCCCCAGAATTCCACGGCTTCCTTAGAGTGACTGGACATCTGCTCGCCTCCCTTGTGGGAGGGGGAGAGAAGGAAACGGGGGAGGTGACCAAGAGCCTGGGGAGAGAAAGAGGGAGGGGCAGGGAGAGGAGAGACCCTAGTTCTGGATGTAAATAAATCCTTTCTGGAGGGGGATGCAGATGAGAGAGGAGGGAAGGTTCCCGGCTTCCTTCCCTTCACTCATCTGGAATGTGAGCAAATGGATGCTGGGAGAAAAACCTGAAGTCTCTCTGGAGGTTTCTATCTCTAGGACTGCAATGAAATCATCCCTTAACTTGTGCTCTTTACCCAGAAAACCTGGACTGTACCCCCAAGCTCATTCCTTCTTCCTCAACTTTCTTGGCAGACTTGCTCTCCTTTATTGTACTGGGGACATTTCTTCTCCCTGCATGGCTCCTTGTCTCTTTAAAAAAAAAAAAAAATGTTTTTGGTTCCCTCAGGAGAGGAGTAAAAGAGGATTCCAGTTTTCTGCGGTTCTATCTCCCAAAGATCATGGCATAAGGAAAAAAGGCAATCTCAAATGTCTCAAATATATACTCTGCATCTGGTACAGGTCTAACCATTTTGTCTTATTTGACCTTTTCAATCATTATGAAAGACAGATGTTATTTACTTTTTGTTAAATTGCTTTTGTGAAGTTACATAATTTTGAGACTGGGAATTGCAGGATTCCAATCCAATTCTTTGGAGAATATATTTTCTTTAAATTGAAAATAAAGAACAATGTATCCCAAACACAAAGGATTGGTGATATTTACCAATGATAACTCAAGATTAAATGTTACAAATTCCACTTGTAAGAAGGGAAAATGTATCATTTGTTCACTTTTCATGACCTCTCAAACTATTTATTAAAACTTTCAACGTAAAACCTGAAAAAAAATTTTCATGGTTTTAGGTAAACATACACAAGCTCGTCATCATAGATGTATGTGTTCAATATGACTTAGAAAACACAATTAATTTTATGATTCCAAGAGATCTATAAAAACAACTACTCATTGACATTTGAAACAGACAACAATGATTTGTTCAATCTGGAGAGCCAACACAAAATTTAAAGATGCCCAGAGCCTAGTGGTTTTGTGCAATGTAATCAAGGGGTCCATTGAGGACTACAGGATCTTCAGGGCACAAGCACAGAGAAGCTGTAATGAGGTGCTTGCCCTGGTTCTGACAACTAAAATAATTTTCCTGAGAATCAGCCCACTTTCTCTTCTACTTCACAACTGTACTCTTTGCCTCACAAAATGACTTCTCCACGGCTGACCCCGTTTCGTCATAGTTGTTTGTGGGCTTCACTGAGAGCATAGCACACAGCTCATGGCACGGCCTCCCTATCCACTCCCCGCTTCTCAGGGACGGTCGGTGTTGACTCTTCAGCTACCTCTCAGGTCTCCGCAATCATGATTCTACAGCTTTCATGTCATGTCAACATACTAACTTCTTCTTTAATTTCAGGGTTTGGCTATGACTCCCCCTGTTATAAAGGAGGCTTGACCTCCACAACTGTCCCCCTCCACGGGAAAACACACACACACACACGCACGCACACATGCATGCACATCTCTCTCTTATAAACCTTTCTAGTATGGTCCCAGTATAACTTTAATTAGGTAAGAATTAAAGATTGCATCATTATGACTAGTAAACACTATAAAGTATTTATTGTAGGATGTATTTTGTTAGCATTCTTGCGGGGTGCTTCTAGGTTTAAGTGCAGTATTTATAGGCAGTATTTAACTCCAAATCCTGCCTCATTTGGACAAACTTTTGTGTGGTATATTAAAACAATCAGGTATTCCATCAATTTAATCTTCTTGAAGAAAATTCACCTGAAACTCAATCTCAATTTTTTTTTGCACCAGATGAACATTGCTACTTTGGAGTATCATTTAAACACTTTGCAAGGGACCCCCACTTTCTGTGTGTGTTGGGTCCCCTGTATCCTGGATATCATGTCTTTCTCCTTCTTGGTTTATCCCCTTTGTTGTGGGGATTATATCCACCAGTAGTTTCCTGAGAAAGAGTACATGAAGAAGATGGGAACGTGTTGAGGTACTGTCTGAAGCTTAGTTCTGTCCTAAAGTTAAAGAACACAGTTTGATGAAGTATGTGTAATGAGAAAAGAATCAAGAGCCAAAGAGCTCACGCACGTGACTTGCAGAAGCTCTATTCCTGAGGCCAAACCCATGAGGATGAGAGGTTCCACGTTGCTGTCTGCATTCCAGTTCCACATACAGCATCATGGCTAATGTGGGCAGTGGGCTCTGGGAGAAGACTCTCAGCCTTTGGGTGTGAGGCTTGGAAGCTGCATTACTGGGGAATCAAGCCCCTGCCCAGCAGGGATCACAGCTAGGGGAAAGGAGCACTATAACATGCAAGAATCTTGGCTTCATTCCTTCTTGTAAGCTTACTGTTCATGGAAAAAGAAGCACTAAACCCTCACCTGGTAGGATCCGGGCATGAGGGTCTAAGGGCAGTGACTGGCCGAGATTAAGCACTAACAGGTAACTAATTTAGATCTTTATAAGAGACGTGCTCCTTCTTTGGGATATCAGCCTACAGGAGATCTGTTTTGGATAGGTTAGTCCTTATTTTGAAGTCCTCTTCCATAACCTGAAAGGCTTTTCTCCAAGCAAAAGACACTCAGAACCTATAAAAGCTGTGGCATTCCCATGAGAGGAACTGGAAGGGGGTTTAGACATTGTCAGGTGGCCACTGCCAGTGGAGTATCAGGGGCCACTGAGGCAAATGGGAGAGAGGGCTGTTCATTTCCAAGTGCCTGGATATCCCTCCAACACTCCAACTGTGTGTAAGGGAATCGACAGTTGGACAGTCAACACTCCTGCATGAGCATATGAGTCAAAAGATGACTCTGAGGCTACAGGACAGGGATGGTTCATTCCACCAGAATGACTAGTACCACCTTAAACTCACTGGGAGTGGGTGCAGTGTTGGGATCCTCCTCCTGCATGTCTTTGAATAAAATGTGTCCTCTCCTAAGAGCCCCTGCAGCCTGTGGAACGGGTGCTGAGTCTGACTGCACACATCCTTGGATAATCATGAGGGGGGCATATGATATCCTGTGTGTGTGTGTGTGTGTGTGTGTGTGTGTGTGTGAAAGAGAGAGAGAGAGAAAGATACACTGGATCATGGCTTCTGGTTCTTCTTCCTTTGATGGAGGAAATGACTCCATCCCAAGTAGTTAATAAACAAGGAACTTTCTTCCAGGCAACTAATTCCCTGGTTCTCATATTTCTTGAGAAGAGTGGAAGTTAATTCCTGTGAACAAGCAGAAGTTATACATTCCAATGGTTGTGTACTTAGCATCTAATAGACATCTCAATATCCAAGTTTTGTTTTTTTTTAAGCTGATTCTTTCATTTGTTTTTAGAAGCATATGTTGGGTGGGTACCAAGAAAACTTCCTCATTGCGCCAAATGTCATACATAAGGAACATATGGCAATATGGATGGTAATACCACACGTACATGTCAGATCTGCTGAAGCAAGGTTTCTTAAGAAAAATTCAGGCAGATGGAAGAGTGAACAGGTCTGTAAGTTTCTCATTGCCCATTGCTTTCCAAAGATCACCCAGGACTCGGTCTGGCCTGGACACCAGGCATGGACAAGGGAACCCGCCCCCAGGCTGCAGGGCTTAAAGCTACAGGGCCGTGAACACCAGACACTCAACTGGTGTGACCAGGTGCCAGGATACCACGGTAGTGTGATACCACAAAACCTTTCTCCAGGCCTACACAGCCAGATGGGCATTCATGGCTGCTGAGCATCGATGTTCCCTTGGTGTGGCTGGAAGCTGGAGGCTAAAATGCAGAGCCTTAACCCTTGGGCCATGGAGTTTTGCAGGAAAGCAGTTTCCTCTCACGGAGGCAAGCCATCCGGTGATCAGTCCCAGAGAGGCTAACCCATATTCAGCAGTAGAGAATTTATGCTGGAAGACACTTTTCATCAAAAACCCAAAGGTCTTTTTCCATGGTCTTCTGACAATGTTCTTTTGAGAAGTCGGATTCTGTTGACTCTTCTATTTTATGTGGCTTTCTTTTCCTTCTTTTTGGAAGCCTACAGGATACTTTTCATGGAGAACTTTTTGTTGCTAACGATCTTAAATTGCACAGTGATATATTTTACTATAAGCCTATTTTTCCACCAATGTGCTGGATAAAAATAACTTTTCCAACTGAAAATCCAGTTTGTCAGTTTTTAGAATTTTATTCAAACCAGACTTTGATGGTTTCTCTCCCTCCACTTCATTTCACTCTTCCTATTACTCAGTAATTACACCCAGAATTAGCCCTCTCTTACTTTATCTTTTCTTTCCTAGTTTACATCCGGGTACGCCAGACTCTCAATTCATCTTCCAATATAGACATCTTCAATTTTGCTTTCATATCTTTAATGTTCAAGAATGTTACATTATGTGACTATTTTATATTGAGTATAGATATTGTTGAATGCAATATTTTCTCTAAGTCTATAAACATATTTTGGATGATTTTTGAAGTTTTTTTTCTCCTGCATGATCTGTTTCCCTCAAACTGTTATGCCCACTTATCTTTGCTTCTGATTTCATAAACATCTAATGATCTTCAGTTGTCTCTTCCTAGTTAATGGTTGGTTAATTAAAAGTAGAGTGAAGTGTCCAATGCACACTTTCAGCTAACTGACTCAACACTGTGTTTCACTGAGGGATCCAGTACCATTTACTCTTTTCTCCCACAATAATGAAGTTCTCTCCCCTACTTCAACCATCACGAACATTTATTTTTCCTTTCCCTACATGGAAGACAAAAGCCTACACGATGGCATTTTGGAAACCAAGTGAGAAGAGATGGTGTGCGTGTGTTATAAGACTCAATATTCACTATATAAACTTTCACTTTGTCCTCTTGTGTTCAGTGCAGCCCCTTTAACTTCAACCATGATTTCTGATTCAATATAACTTATGTTTCTGGTCTCTAGACAAGAAATCTCCAGTCTTCTGCCAGGGTGAGAGAGGGGCTATCAAGCAGGATCTCAGAGTGCAGAGGGTTCCAGGTGGTCCCAGGTAGTCTTTTAATCAGATTGCAAAAAAATCCTCTTTTATCCAACACTTCATAGAGACTGGATGTCTCCAATCCCTGGGCTTTTTGGGGATTGTAGACTTGACTCATTTAGCCTTCAGTCAACTGAAGAGCTGAATCAGTCAACTCCTCCAGCTGCTTTGTGATTCCAAATTATCATTGCCTTGTCCCCCATTTTCTGTCCTTTTTGATGTCCATCATATGAAAAGCCCTTTCCTCCTACTTCAGTGAGAATCTGAAAAGCCAAGGTGGAGAATTATCTGGTCTATTCACCACCTTTGTCTAGAAGTCTTGGCACAAACGCCACAGTAACATCCCCCACAACATTTGCAAAGAGATCTGTGGACCAAGATCCCTGAGCTTACAACAATGTGCTTTAGAGAAGCTGCAGGTCTAACTGTGCATTCCCCACAGGGCTGCCACAGAAAGGAGGACTGTGCGCACTTCTAAAATGTGCATGGGAATCCTCCACTAAAACTCTTTTAATCTACCTGTTTTACTCTATCTTTTAAAAAAGCCAGATCCATAGGCTTCCTCACACTGGTGGGGATAGGGTGGTAGAAGGAAAAGCTCGAGTTACAGAGAGAAGGTCACATCCAGCACCTTTCAGCACTACTCTCTTCAGAGTGAACTTAGGGGGCACCAGCTGTTGGTGCCAGATTTATTTCTCATCAACAGAAGGGCAGATATTCATAACCCTGCATTATAAAAACGCTACATGGTGCTGCCGTAAAGGGCTAACAGTGCATAATTTGCATGGGTTCTGAATATTTTCATTCAGTGCAAACAGAAATTTCCTGTAAGGTACATTTGTCAAATGTTTTCATTGATTCCATTATCATGTAAACATCAATCTATTTTTCTTATGCAGCAATTATGCAAAACATTTATTTAAACTTTGTGTTTTTCTTTTTCAATTGATTGCTCTGGCATTGTAAAAAAAAGGCATAGCTAGCTTATACAAACTTTAGACTAAAAGATGCTGATACTTCAAATCATACTTTTTTTTTTTCCTTCCTGCATGTCATATTCACCAGCAACCCTTTGAAAAATGAAGCCAAATTACTCGGTTAGATTTCTTCACTGGCTAGGATTTTGTGGTGGGGTCTCTACAAGAGAAGATGATTACTTGGGACATACTTAAAAAGAAAATGTCAGTGTATCACATATTTTCTTTCATTTACGAAAATTAGTTTCAATTGCAAAGTTGAGGTTTCCCAAAATGGAAAAATTATCATTCATGTTGACACACCTGACACTGAAGTCCAGGAAGCAAAGTAGCAACCCAGGCATTGTACGTATGGCTGGGGGAACGTACAAAGGGAATTTTCCACGGGATTCCTTTTTCTCACTTATCAGTCATGCACTGTTGTGTAAAGTGTCAACTCGACTAAGCTGGTACCACATTCCCAAGAATCTTCTCTCCTTTATATTCTGGGTTATTTGAGGAGAACTGAAATTTGTGAGATTTGGATGACAGAAGTGAAGCATTAAAAGATTCTTCTCTCTGGATGCCATGATGGTTATAGGCAGCAACTGGCGGATGCACACACTGGTGAATTCCATTTTGTCCCCACTCTACTACACTCCACAGTAAACTCCTCCCCAGCCATCGCCTGCTGGCAACAGTGACCCTAGGTCCCCCAGCAGGTGCAGAGGGGACAGACTTCCATGGGCCTCACCTGTTCTTCCCCTTCCCCCTCTGGGAGCCAGATGCACCTGCCTCCAGGGCTCTGGTCAGTGGACTTTCATCTTCAAATTCCAGTTCCAGACTCCTACACCCATTGCTCCCACAATGCGTAAGCCTATTCTCGCAATTTTATTTTTCCAGAATACTCATACTAGTTCTGTTTCTCTAATGGAACCATAATAAACACAGAATTCTTTAAATGCCAAAACTGTGCTTTACTCTATATCAGAGGTAAATCACATATCAATGAGATACACGATAAAGTTACAGGGAAAATGTCCTGGTACAGTAATTTATAGCAAGTGTAGGACTCCTCAAAAATTTCAGAATAGCAACCATGCTGACCCTATCCTTTTCCTAACTACCAACTACCATGTCCTTTATTTAGATCTGTCTCTTATTTGGTATCTCCATTTTTTGCTACTACTATGGTCATCCTTTGTTACTAATTTCTCATTTTTATTGCAAGTGCATACAGCCACATATCAACTTTCCTTTAGAAAGGAATTCCCCTTAGAAAGGAATTGCTCCATATGATATATATTAGTCCATATTCCAAGACAAGAAAACTTTAATATAAATAAAAATATATTAACTTTTAGCAGTTTCAGAATTCAGAAGTGAATTGCAGGGGTGCAACAAGGCACTATGTTGGTAGCGGCTTCTAAAACCTTTACCAGTGAGCCCGCCACACTACCCCTGGTTCAGCTGTTTCTTTCCTTGAGTTAACACCAATGAACATGACAATTATGTGGTCTTGCTTCAATGTTTTTCCCTCTTGCAATCCACCTCTTTCACATTCTGGAGGAACGATGATGACCTTTTCCGAACCTTGACCGCCACCCCCTCCATTCTGATTAGTCAAAGAACTATTCCTTCTCTAAGCTATACCACTGTATATCATTATTTTCACAAATTTCTATATGTCTAAAAGAATCATGTTTCCTAAGATTTTAAAACTGAATTAACATTTAAATGCAATTCAGTTTAATGAAAAGAAAAATCCTCAAAAAAATTCTATTTCATTTCTAGCAGTAAAATTGGGGCTATCGGACTATATTAGCCATATAAATTAAAGCATTTAAATTAAGTGCAATATATTTTTGTAAAATGCTATCCATACACTGATGGAAAATGGTTACTTTTCATAGATCATGTATCAAAGTAAGCCAGGTCAGTGTCTTATAAGTTATCTGCCATAAAAGGGGGAAGGAGAGAAACATCCCACCAAAGGAAATTACATCTCATGGAAGACAAAGTCTATTTTAAACTTTTGAGGTTTTAGAGAAAAATAAATCTTTTGGATATTACTGATGTAAAATTACTGATTTATATTCTAATGTTGCTTCTATAACTTCTAAATGGACAGATCCAGAAAATATATGTATGTGTACTTAAACCTGTAGACAATGGACAGACTCTAGGTGTCCCATTCCCAAGCTCTATCTCTTGGTGTTTGTGCCTTTGTGTGCATTCCCTTCCCTTGAGTGTGGACGGGAACTATGAATTGCTTCAAAATGAGAGAATGCAGCAAAGGTGATAATGAGACTCCATTTGCTTGCAGACTCGCTCTTTTACTCTTGTCTGGCCTTGAAGAAGCAAGCCGCCATATTGTAAACGGGTCCATGGACAGCCCATATGACGGGAAAATGAAGGCAGCCTCTAGGAGTTGAGGGAGACCACTGGCAACAGCCAGCAAAACACCGAAGCTCTCAGTCCCATAGCAGCAATAAACGTATTCTGCCAACACCCGGGTGAGCTGAGAAGTACTTTTTTTCCAGTGGAGCCTCTAGATGAGAACACTTCCTGCCAACACCTTGACTGCAGTCAGGTGAGACCCTAAAGCAAGACCCAGCTAAACTTCCCAGACTTCCGACATACAAAAGCTTGAGACAGTAAATATCTGTGGTTTTAAGTGTTTAAGTTTGTGGTGATTTGTGGCACAGCAGTAGATAATGAATACGCTTAATACACACATTTGTACATGTATCCATGAGTTCATACTAATACCTCCTATTCCAATCCAACACAACAGAGGTGATTCTAGCCTTCTTCCTGTCCTCATTGTAATTCCTTTCTCCTATGGTGAGGAATGTGACCCTCACTGACCACTGCATATTTTATTTGCCCAATTTTATTATACACATAAGGTTTCAGAATTTCTAACTTATAAACTACACAAAATGCAAATTTACTAACTATAGCATAATGTCTAAATAGTTATTTTTATCTTTAGCCTTATAATATTCTGTGAAAATACTGTTTTAGGAAGTTTACTTAGGTCAGTTCATCTCTTTTTCATCCATTTTACTGTGGTTATCTTGTTACTTGTAACATAGTTAGGTTCATTTGTTATATTTTGCATACTATTTGGGGTTTTCCTTATATCCTGGTTGACATAAATTACTCATATACTCTTTTTGAGTAAGTGAAACAGTCCCATGGTATTAAGAGTCAAACCTGGACCAAAGGTTATCTCAGTGTCACTCCCTTATTATCCCTACTCCATCATTCCCATGCCCCCCATTTTTGCACCCCATCCCCACCCACTCCCTACTGGTAACCAGTTTCATTAGTTTCTGGATTATCATTCCTGTATATCTCTTCTACAGATGAGTAAATACACCTGTATTTTCTTATATCTTTTTCTTTCTGTTTTTCCTTTCTATACTATTGATGTTTTTTTGCACTTGCTTTTTTCTTTCTTAACTTACTATACACAGGGGCTCATTCAATATTAAGTTTATACAGATCTTTGATATTCTATTATAGCCGCATGGTAATCCACTGTGTAAATCTGACAGAGTTTAGCCACCAATTCTTCTAAGTATATGTATCTAAACTGTTTCCGTGATTCTGAAATTGGAAACAATACTACAACAAATATCTATGTGCATAAGTATTTTTGTGTTTTTGGAGGTGTATCTTCAGGGTAGTGTCCTAGAAGATCAATGAGTCAAAAGGTAAGTGCATATGTAGATATTTTTAGCTACTGTCAAATTCCTCTCCAGAAAGAATGCTACCAATTTGCTTTCCATTAGAAAATATTGAAAATGTCTGCAGACTTTTGTAATATATTCTTATCAATCTTATTAGGAGAGAAATTGTGCATTTGTACTGTTTTATTTTGTATATATTTATGAATGGTTTAGAATTTTGAAATGGTCAAGGGACATTTTAATGACTTTCTTGAGAAATATCTTATATATTTTTCCTCATTGGGTTTTTGGTCCTTGGTCCTTCAAATGATAAGACAGACACACAGACACACACACACACACAGACACAGACACACACACACACACAGATATTAGCCCTTACTCTCAGTTTTAAGTTACACACATTCTTCTCTCAGCTTGTTAGGATTTTTTGTTGGTGGTGGTGATCTGGTTTGGGGTTTTTTTTTGCTTATTTGCTTTTGGAGTTGATTCTTTTGTCATGGAAAATTTGTATCACTACTATATAGCCTAATATATCAATCTTATGTTGACTTGGATTTTGAGTATTAATAAGCAAGGTTTACAAATACATGGGTTATAGAGAAATTCCCTCAGTCTTCTTATAGAACTCAATGGTTTCACATTTAAATGCCTAATCTATTTGGAGTTTATTCTTGAGAATGATGTGAGGAACAGAGCTCACTTAATCTTTTTCTGAAAGGTTACTCAATTGTTCCAGTACCATTTATTAAATAGTACATCATTGTCCTAATGTTTTGAGATGCCATATTCATGATATATTAAATTTCCATATGTTCATTGGGTCTATTTCTTGGCTTTCTTTTCTATTTCACTGGTTTGTCTATTCATGGAAGCGTATCACAATGTTGTAATTACGATATGCTTTAATATCATAATGGCCAGTCTTCCATGCAGTTTAACTTTTCCAGTGTTTTCCAAACTATCTGCTCATGTTTATTTTTCAGTATGAACTTTTGAATCACGTTGTCTAACTTCACAAAAATGCTTGTGCATACTAATTAGGATTCCATTATGTTCATAAAGTAAGGAAAACCTTCCTGTTTGTGATGTTACTCTATCCCATCTACAAACAAAGAAAGCTCTCCATTATTTTAAATCTAGTCTTTCAGTAGTGTTGGAAGGTTTTCTTTAAATTTTTTCAAATTCTTATTAAATTAATTTCAAAATAGTTAATTTTTTTGTTGCTATTGACAATCGTTATCATTTATGTAAATGAGGGCTAATAATTTTTGTTTCTATTTTATCTGCTCACTTACTTTATTCTTTTATTGTTGGGGCTAGTTTTATCATTTGCACTCTAGGGTTTCATAAGCAATTATTATGCCCCAATTGGTTTATCTTATCTAATTGCATTGGCTGATGCCACTATGAAAATGTTGAAGTATAGTGGAGAAAGTAGGCATCCTTTCCTTCTTCCCAATCTTACTGGAAATGCCTCATGCCTCTATTTCCCCTGATAATTTAAATACTAGCTTTGGGCTTAAAGTGTGTGTTTGTGTATATATATAAAATTGAGAAGTTCTACTTTTCCTTGCTATGAAATAATTTATAGAGCAATGAGATGAGTTGTCTTTTAATGTTTGGTAGAATTCCTCTGTGAAATCATTCTGGGCTTGGCGTTTCTGTGTATGTGTGGAGTAATTCCTTAATAATTTTCTTTTTGAAATTAAAAAATGTCTTCTTTGTTTATATATTCCTCTCCTCAGAACTCAGGATATGATTTCTTTAGGGATGAGGAAGAGCTAAGGGGCAATCTGTGTCATAGATAGTGCTGTATTTTTAAATGTTGCTTCACTGTTACGCTGAATCATTATCTTTAGATATACTTAGAGCTAATATATTTTGTCTTCTCCAAAGATAAACTGATTCTTCATTTAAATATGCAGCATAGCCTCCTTCATATATGCTTAGATCATGAATTTTCAGGCTAGTCAGAATTTATCCTACTTCATTTCTCAAGAGTCTGTCGTTAGCTTCCATTCAGACACTGTCACATAGAGTGAAAGTACACCATTCTCCTCTGCGAGTCTGAGCACAGTGAAAGGGAGATGGTTAGAATGAAAAGTATGACATCTAATATTCAACTTGAACAAAATAAAAAATATAGAAAAATATATTTAACATCTCAACCAACCAGCAGTAGGTTGAGTAATCCATTTTTTTTTTAATCTTAGAAATCCTTCTAAGTTCAAATTGAGAAAGATTTGGACTCTATTTGGAGTGCAGAAAAAATATGTAACATATTTCAAAAGCTGTGCTTTTTTTCCTCTACATGACAGTATTTCCTTGAGAGCATAAATCACTTAGGATATTATTTTATTCCATTGGGGAAAAAACAAGATGACTTGTCTATACCACCTTTTTGCAAGTTAATATGGTCAAGCAAATACTAAATTATCTGAGGAAAGAAGAAAATGTAATCATCAGTGGTACAGAGTCACTAGGATTATTTATATAATCCAGTAGTAAAAGGATCTAAGAGATTTTTTTTAACGTGCTAATCCATAATATATGATGCTAAATGTCACCCACTATCTCTATGATCCCAAGACCCTCTACTCAGAAACCCTTTCTAGTTTCTCAGAAACTTGTTACATGGTCAATGAGTGAGGATTTCCCAAACTTTTACTCCTCTAAATAAACAGAAAAGCTCACCCAGTCTCTTGGTATTGTTTGAAATTCTAACCTACGCATATTTTAAAACTAAAAATAAATAAAAGTAACAAGAGAGATGTTATTTTGTTTTCCACCCTCATCTTTGTTAGGATTCCCAGTAGCAGAACATGACTCAATTCTGAGCTGCTGTTGTCTTGCTTTATTTGTAACAATCAGAGAAAGAAAAGATGTTTTGGAATGAGGAGACCTATAAGAGCAAACAAAGCAGGAGGCAGGAGCAAGGTGGGTTTAGAATTTCCAAACCAGACAATTAGCCAGAGTACTCTACTATGTGGGCACAGAAGGAATGATAGTGAAGAACAAATTCCCAATCCCCAAACTCAGTATTAGTGAGAAGACATTGTAATGTGCTTGCCACAGAGATACAGCATTCCTAATTCTTCAGCAACTTCTAGTAGAATGCATTAAATACATTAAGCCTACTACCCCAAACACACCTATCTCTATACAAAGTGCTCAAGAGCTTAGAAAGAAGTTAGTTCCTCATCTGCTCACCTATGTGAATTCTGTTTTTCCTAACAAAGATCCTGCCCTCTGAGGAAGCTGTTTGGTGTGAGAATTAAGCCATACATAAAGTGGAGAAAATTAAATATTATGAAGAAGCAGATACAGAGTACAAGTGATTATGCAAAAATAAACATAAAGGATGAACTGGACAAGATGTATCCTCTATAATAAATGAAGTCACAAGGTATTGATTCTATAAATTGCTTCACCGTGTCATGGGAAACAAATTCCCTAATGAAGTAGGAAGAGAATTTTTAGCATTTGATGAATCTCATTTTAAATCTTGATTCTGCTATTTAGTAGTTGTTGGCAAATTACTTAATCGTATATGCTTGAGTTTTTTCACCTGAAATCGAGGGTAATGTTTACATTATAGTGTTGTGGTGATGTTTAAATGAAGTAATGAATGCATTTCAAAGGCCAGACAATGGTTTTACTCTTAATACTATTGTTAATGTTCACATTCTCAAGTTTATATACCGTTCCTATAGCCCGTGGACCTCAGTGACTGAAGACAACTTCCAAGAAACAAGGTGATAACACATTAGTGAAAGTAGAGAGGGAGAAAAACACCCCAGTATTTATATTATTATCCAAATGCCAGGCGACCAGGGAGTAGTTTCAACACTCTCATCAGTATGTTAATAAGGAGAAGCAATTTCAGGAGCAAGGAAATGAACCTAAGTCTTGAGGACAAGCAGAGTTCATCTTCTAAAAATCCAACGTGGTCACTGCTCTAGCCAAGTCCTACCACCCACCTGCTCCCTCCAGGAGCTCTCTAGGCTGCTCCCACTGTCAATGGGGATAAGATGCTGCTATTAAAGGTTCATTTAAATTGTTGATGTGAAAGGTACTAAGTCAATGCAAAGTATATCTTACGTAACTCACAGATGTTATTCTCAGATAATCCTGATGTGGTTGAGATTTCAGAACATAAATTAATTTAAATTTAAATTAAAAATGACAGATTGTTAAAAAAATACTGATAAGATCCACTATAATTCTAGATTTAGAAGGAATCTAAAATTCTGTGACTGTAGTGCTCAGATTTAGAAAGTGAAGTAGCTATATATTTCAATTATATATAACATCATTCAGTTCAGACCTATAATTCACATTCAATACAATATGTGAAAATTCTACAGATATAATAATTATTATATGAACATGTGCTTTATTAAAATACTCTTGTAGGCACAATAAATCATAAATTGCTATTTGTATATTAAACTCAAATATTGCTACAGTAGTAAGTAGATTTTTTTAAGTAATGGAATATTATATTAATGTAATTCATTATATTAATTGTATTGATTATTTTAAAGTAACTTAAGTAATGAAATATGAATATATATAACGGAATGATTGTTCTATACTATATACAACATCATAAATATTCCAGCTAGTTTTTTTTTCCAAAAGCTAGGTTGGCACTAGGTAATAAATTTTAGGGAGTAGGTATTTATTTACTTAATTCAAATGTCAAATTGGAAAGCAAATGTACTTTCAAAGAATATATCAGGGTATAAGTGAAATATTGGGATATCAAGTGATGTGACTAATTCTCATTCTCTCTTCTTACTTACACACATCAGTTCTGGGCTACCTGTGACAATTTCCCAGTGACCACACTAAAATCCCCTCAGTAAAGTACAATTGAGTTTATAAGTCTGAATGTGATAAGCGAGAGACCACCAGGCCCACCGTGTTTTGTAGTTTATCAGAGTGCAAAAATTGGGGGGGGGGAATTTCAAGGGTCTTGTACCTGGATGCAGGTGGAATGAAGGGGGGTCTTATATGGGGATGCAGGTGAAATGAAGGGGGGTCTTACATGGGGATGCAGGTAGAATGAAGGGGGTCTTACAAAGGGATGCAGGTGAAATGAAGGGGGGTCTTGCACCTGGATGCAGGTGGAATGAAGGGGGATCTTGCACCTGGATGCAGGTGGAATGAAGGGGGGGTCTTGCACCTGGATGCAGGTGGAATGAAGGGGGTCTTACAAAGAGATGCAGGGGGAATGAAGGGGGTCTTGCACCTGGATGCAGGTGGAATGAAGGGGGTCTTGCACCTGGATGCAGGTGGAATGAAGGGGGGTCTTGCACCTGGATGCAGGTGGAATGAAGGGGGTCTTGCAAGGTGGAGGCCTGGCACTGACTGGAGAGCACTTGGAACAGAACAGGTCCTGAGAGCTCCTGAGACAGGGCTCTTGAAACAAGTGTCTGTGAGCAAACTTGAAGGAATATCTTTAAAATGAAATCTTTAAAGCATGTTGTTTTAGTTAGCTCACAGCCTTATATTGCAGGAGGGAGTGTGTCTTGGGAGAAGTGTCTAAGTTAGTTTTGTCTGGCCTCCTACTGTTGTTAAACATAAGGATGTGGAAGTGCACCTGACAGCGACGTTTAACAGAGGTGCAGCCAAGTTAGTTCTGATCTCATTATGTTTTCAAGTTATTTAACAGCTTTACGGAGACTGAAATCCTGTCTAAAGTGTGCAGTTCAGCGGTTTGTTGTTGGCTCCCAGAGTTGTATGACGGCGAAACAATTTAACTTCTAGAACATTGTATTCACCCCAAAGGAAACTGGGCAGTGTGCCTTGGGCAGCGCTCTTCCCTGCTCTCCTTTGATGGATCACGCTTGTGAGTAAAATTTCTGATGGCAGGCTTTTCAACCCCTTGAAGAATCATATTCTCCCCATTTCTTATGCTGAAAAATCAGTGGTTGGATCTTTGGATGGGTCAGAGGTTACACAACAGCATTTGAGATCACACATCTGAGCAATGAAACACAGAAAAATACTAAAATTGCTGTTAAGGTCCAGGGGCCAGGAGTGAATTAATTAAACTAAGAACAGACCCCCTTTGTCAATAGACAGGCTGCATAAAATAGGCAGTATTGACCGAATTACCATGTTTCATGTATTCTTTCTAGCTTTTATTTTTAGTAACAGCAATGCTATCAGAGGGCTGTGTGGCACTGTAAGTACATTTTCTCCCTGAAGCAAAATATGTTGTATCTCCAGTGGCCAATATTCTACTGGAAAGAAATTCTATTTTAAATTGTCACCCTTCCAGATTTATGAAACTCTCAGGAAAGACATTTTATGGTTTTAGCAACATTATTAGTATTCGTGCCATTTTCTAAAATATATTATCCTGATTTTTCATGCTGTTTGTAAAGCATGAAATTAAGAAGCTTCAGGACAAAAGAAAGCAGAACAAATTTCACCTGAAGGCATTAAAGTTGTTACAGTGGAAGTATGTGGCCCATTTCCATAATCCTTGAATTAAATAATCTTAGAACCTCTCGTTTCCAAAGATAGCAATATGAAGGGCTAAAATATGCCCTATATGGGTTTCTAGATCAAGAACTACCCTGATTTAAGTGCCCACCCCTATCTAACTGGTGGACAGTAGCTTTTGTACTGGAACTAGGTACCATTATTATGGGCCATTATTTTTAGATTAATAAATAATAATAACATAATTTTAGATTAATAAATAATAATAAATAAAAAACAATAACCTTATTCAATTATGGAATAGTATTGCAATATTTTGCAACAACTCATCAAAAGTGAATTTCAGTGTCAGGGATAAAATAGTAAAAGAGCAATCACTGGTGAAATCTAAAACAAAAAAGGTTGGGGGACGCCTGGGTGGCTCAGTCCATTAAGTGTCTGCCTTTCGGCTCAGGTCATGGTTCCAGGGTCCTGGGATCGAGCCCCGTGTCGGGCTCCCTGCTCAGCGGAGGGCCTGCTTCTCCCTCTCCCTGCCGCTTCCCCTGCTTGTGCTCTCTCTCTCTCTCTGTCAAGTGAATAAATAAAAAAACTTAAAAAAAAAAAAAAAGAAGCTTCGGATTGAGCCTAGACAGTGAGTCTTTCTTGTAAGGTCTCTAAAATTGAGACCCCTCAAATACATTCCATCTGCTCTTTCGCTCAATCTCCATTGAAGTTTGATTACGAAGACTAGCTCCTCCAAAAGGTCCCAGAGTGTTGTTTATGTAGAAACTGTAATCTTTATTTCTATATATGTGCTGTTAAAGAGTTTTAGACTTCTGTATGTTTGGACTGCTATTTTGTTTTCCATTTAAAAATCTAGTTAGTCTCGGGGCACCTGGGTGGCTCAGTTGGTTGGGCGACTGCCTTCGGCTCCGGTCATGATCCTGGAGTCCCAGTATCGAGTCCCGCATCGGGCTCCCTGCTCGGCAGGGAGTCTGCTTCTCCCTCTGACCTCCCCTCTCTCATGCTCTCTCTCTCTCAAATAAATAAATAAAATCTTAAAAAAAAAAAAATCTAGTTAGTCTCAAATCTAATCACCAAGGAAATGAACTGACTGCCAAGAAAACCGGATGGTTCTCAAAATAATGTGTGTACAAACCCCACAGCAGGTGGGAGGGCATATTTTAGCCAAGTCATAAGCAAAATGAAATCAGGTGTGGAACTCTCATACCAACGTGGGAGTAAGAGTGCACAAAGTAATTTAAGGATAGGATATTTGTAGCTAATCATAATTAAAAAGTAGCAAATGTCTGTTAACATGCAGAAACCATAAGCCAGCAAAGAAGAAAGGCAAATTTTAAAAGCTAGAAGATAAGCATTGCAATAATTGTCTTTGGTTATCTGGATCTTATTTGTGGGTCCTGGGTAGAAGTTACCTGAAAATCTTGGGTGGATGACTGTCTGATTCTTGAGTATCCCTAAGCCTCCTCCACTTGAAACCAGTGGCTAAAGAACTATTCCAGGGAGAGGATATTTGTGTGTCTCTTGCTGCCATACCAATTGCTAACAATATATTCTAACGTTCTTTCCACTGGGGTTCGAAGACTGCCATTTAATGATGTCACTAGACACAAGGAAATGACATCTGTACCTGTGAACCCTGAGATGAGGCATGTGGGCTGAGCCCCTCTGCGGTATTTGGTTGTGATGACATACGAGCACACAGAGTTCAAAATTGAGATGTTCCTAGATACATGGGCTCACCTGTTACTAACTCATAAAGGGAAAGATGCCAAACCGCAGAAAGAAGTTATTTCTTTCTCTTTAAAGCCAATGGCAAGACTTCGGCCATAAACATTCAGGCAGCTCTGGGGAAGTATTTGCGGCTCATTAGTTTGGTTCTTGTTGTATGGCTTATTTTCTCTTGTGAGCTTTCCCTTCTTACTGCATAACTCTTGCCTATCTGGTACGGGGAAGCTTTTTACAAGGTAAACTTCCGAGAGCTAGTCAAAAGCGGGAGCAGATAACCTGAACCAATATATTCAGTAACCATTTTATTAAACAAAGTTATAAAAGCTAATTTTCAGTAAGACTTTTCATAAACTAAAACACTCTAAATGTTATTGTGATTGTCAAGGAGGGAGAGTAAAAATGTTTGATCATAAAATATTTTATTTCATGGATAATCCTGAAAAATATATAGTGCGTGGGAAAGAGAAGAAAGCAATTCTATGGTTTGGTCTATGATGGCTCATCTTCACCTTACCCACCATTCAGGGTCAGCTCAAAACTCCATGAAGTCGAGATAAATCTGGTCCACATTGACCTCCTCCTCCCCCATCTTGCCATTACCCCTGGTTCATTCTTTCCCTGGAGTATTCTTGAGTTAATTTGCATGAGTAAACCTCTTTCCAGTTGTTGTAAGATCCTTGCGACCATCCTGTTTAGTGTAAGATGGTGCTCACAGATCTGGATACCTACGGCACACATTCCACCTCTGTTCCCACCGCCCTCTCTCTGGACCCCCTGACTCCATATTTATCCTCAGCCTCCAACTTTCACCCTTCCGTGTCCAGATGTTCAAGCTGTATTCATCCTTCCATATTCAGCAGACAGGCACTCTGCAGGTGCAAGTCCCTCCCACCCCCAGAATCTCTAATCAGGGATAAACTGTCTTGGAAGCAGCATA
The DNA here is from genome assembly GCF_011800145.1 of Mirounga leonina. Lineage (NCBI taxonomy): Eukaryota > Metazoa > Chordata > Mammalia > Carnivora > Phocidae > Mirounga > Mirounga leonina. Next base: position 14,486,369 of record NW_023270380.1, on the reverse strand, counting down.
GCCGGCTTCTCCTCTTCTGACACACATCTCCTTTTAACTATTTACTTTTGCTTGGATGAACAGAAACTCTCATTAAACACACTTGGGCTACACGGGGCAAGAGCTTGGCTGAGTGCAGTGACGTCGCTCTGCTGAGGCAAAGGCTAACCTGGTTTGGAATAGTGAGTACATTCTGAAGGTCTGCGCCAGAGATTGGGTGTGGCTAATGGGACGAGCCTGAGAGACAGGACAAGTGACCACCTGAGTAATTTAGATCATCCCATATAAAGATTCCTGGAATATCTTCTCCATCTCTTTGGGAAACCTCAAGTAAAATCCACATTAATCACTACTGCCTTTGCAATTTGATGTGGAATACAGGGGAAAAAGGAATATGGCAAGGGGCTAACTCAATCCTTAAGGTTAGCATAGGGCCAAAGTAGTCTGCCAGTCACATGGAGATTATGTATGATTATTTTTTATCATCTGTATATAAATGTCAAGTACTGGAAATAAATTTCATGTCTAAAGAAACTGTGAATTCTTCACATCTTTAGCATCTTGTTTGGAAATAACATAATACTAGCATTTATTAGATACGGAGACTTCGCTCAGTATATTCTGAATATATTATGTGGATCAGTTCAGTTAATGCTATGAGTTTGGAAATAACATCTCCCCATTTTACAGAAGACAAAACTGAGGCCATGAGTCACCAAAGCTGACTTATCTAGTCAGGGTAAGGGGTGGGGTCAGGACCCAGGCAACTAGACACAGAGCCCAGTCACTCAACCACCAAGTCACAGTGATTATTAGCTGCTAGACAAATGAGACGAATATATTCTTGCTGCCTAACAGCTACTTTCAGTGAGTGCCTCCAGGGTTTATTTTTGAGCTTTGGAGGTAAAATCATAGAGAAAAATTAGGACTTCTTCTCACAATTTTTTCATATCAGAGACAGCACGCTGGGCCAGGAAGAGCTATGGGTCAGAAAATTGAGGTCCTGACATTTATCTCTTGTTTTGGAGTTTGGAACTCAGCCTCAGAAAATTGACCATATTCACACTCAGACTGTCACCACCAAGAGGACATAATAGGCAGTGAAGACAGGGCGACCTTTCAGTGTTCAGCCAAAATGGGGAGACAGGAGCAAATCCACAGATTCGGGAACAGCGGCAGTACCGCGGTGGGTATCAGTCGTAAATCGACTGTGGGATGCGTGGGACACTGGGTGGTGACACTGAGGCACAGATGAGAGCTGTAAATTACCACCTTTCCTTCCCTGTTGTCAGTTACCTAAATATTTCTAAGGAGTGAAGAATCAGGGCAGAATGCATCCAACAGAGGAAAGAAAGACATCAACTCAGGAATGGTATGAATCAAATAGAAAAGAAAGCAAAACAAATGACAGGAAGTGAGGGAATAATTCATTCAGATCTGCAGGGCTGAAATTAATTAAAAAGAAAACAGCTCAGCTGAAAACAAAGTCCTGCTGTTCTTCCTGATTGAATTCACAGTCAATAAAAGTCATTAGGAAAAGAACATAAAAATATATGTATCTTTTTTGGGCTTGCGTTGATGTGCCTAAAGGAGCAAATACAGTTTACTATCAAGAAAAAAAAAATCAAGCTTTAAAAGCATGGAATCATGGAAGTAAGAATAAAATCAAATAAAGTTTAGAACTTAACTGAGCCCGACTTTTCAGCTTTACAGCTCTATCTTCTCACCTGCTGCTTTTCTGGACTTTCATACTCATGAAGAATTCACTTCCAAATGGATAATTTTTATTTTCTTGATCAAAAAACCAAACTATAGGAATAATTTTCAAAACATGCTTTCCATAAAATTTAGAGCTGCCAAAGTTCAGAGAAGGGGCTGTTTTTAGAGAATTCAAAACTGATTCAAGTAAAATAATTGGCAGGAAATATCATTAATGATTGATGGCAAGGTATTTTCATTTCAATTCCTTGAAAGTGAATCACAGTAAAGTCTTCCAAGCATTGTCTCATTCAGGATAATCTGCAATACAGAGGGGCAAGAGTGGAGGCTGAAAATAATGATGCAATGTAACGAATGATCAGCCTTCGCTACAAAGAACCTGCCAAGTGCCTAGACTTGGAGGGCAATCTTCCTCAACCAGATAACCCTGCCTTGTCCGGGTACACGGCACAAGGCAGACAGACCGTGTCCTGGGAGGACTGGTGAGAACATCTGCCTACAGCTGGTCTTACACCATCTGTTTCTTCCTACAGTTTTGATCACAAACCCATTTCTGTCTGTATTACGAATACAACTCACACATCTTATTTCTCTATCACAATCATAACCACATCTCTATCCGCGTCCTCTCTTCATTCTGGATCAATGCAAACAAAACCCAGTTTGCCAGTTAAAACACAAATTAGCTCTTGTCTCAAAACCTGGCCTTCCTTGACTTGAGGCTACACACACAGAAAAAAGTGCCTCATTCATTATTTTGAACAAATGGAAAAACTATCGCTTTAGCTTCACTGATGACAAAAGATCTAGATCAATCAATAACATCAATACTTGAGATAAGTATCAGCAGTAACTCATCACCCTTGAACTGCTTCATGAGAAGCCACCTGCTTTGTGCATATTAAAAATGCATATTCCTGGGCTGCAGCCCAAACCCACTCTGTCCAAATGTGCATTCAAGTCAGCTTTTTGGAATTCATGGGAAAATGGAGTAATGTTGTATTTATACTCCAACTATAAGCAAGACACTGAAAGTTGTGTGATGTCTAGAAAAAAAAATCATTTTCTATGAATTAAAAGAATTCAATCAATACCTGGGAAGCAAAAAAAAAAAAAAAAATCTCTTGCTGCAGAGGCAACGCTATATATCATTCAAAGATATTAATTTATCAACACAGAGAATGTACATCCTGAAGGCAGTAACCAGTATTAAAAAAGTCACTAAGTAATACTAATTAGGTAGCATGCTAATCTCCACGCACTATCATTATCTTGGACACGTTTAGGGATGCAGAAAATTACCATGGAGGCTTGTCATTCAGCTTTTTAAGGTTTCTTAAGCCAAGGTTGAATTTGAATCTTAAGTTGGATCTCAGAGTATGGCTAAAAATATCAAGGCTAATATTTGGTGCTCTCCTAATAATTCACTCAACTTCCCTAATATCAGTGCCAGTGATATTAGAGTGAAAGAGAGGGACCAGGCCCTTGCTCTCATGGATGGTAAAGTAAACAAACTGCAAATGAATAAAGCAATATTCATTAATTAATAATTAGCAATAAATAAATATAGATCATAACAAGGGGTAAACAAATGCAGTGCTAGAATAGAGTGCTTATGGTTGGGAAACATATTTTGGGTTGGGTGGCAGAAGGAAAGATCTAAGAAAGGAAAGGCCTAATAAAATCTCAGAAGGAGAAGATCAGATACCAGCCAGTATCCTGGAAAGAAGGTTACAGGCCATGAATTTTATAAAGGATGACTGATGCCATTTATTAAAATATCTGCACGCAGGGAACAATGAGGGTAATACCCTCTGGCTGAGGAACTTCACTTCCATTCTTGACATGCCTCTTTCATGAGTTCTCTCCACAACATGAGAGGGACCCAAGATCCAACCCCCTCCCCAACTATCTTTCTAGAAATTGTCTTGAAACAAGTAGAGAAGGGGGCCCTCCTACTCACAAGTCAATTTGCTTCTAATAAAATTTGACAGAAATGTCTACATTCTGCAAACAGAAATAGCAACAGTAAACAAGTTAAAATAGAAATTTTTAGAGAGATGCAAATACACATGAAGAACAGAAGTCACTGTAAATAAGTACTATGCCTGAAAGGAGATAAACACTTGAAAAGTACACATCATATTATTAATTCATAGTGTTTAACTTTTAGAATATCTGACATGCAGAGTTTTATTTATTATGAAGGCAGAACTATAATTTTTTCCATCATCTGCATGATTGCCAGGGACATAGAAATTATAAACATGCTTATATATTTATTAGGCTTTCAGTATACATTTGAAGGACTATATGAAAAACACATGGGGGACAAGGTGTGAAAAGGTGAAGGAGAGTTTTCATTCCAGATTGAATCAAACTACAACTATAAATAAAGGATCTTGGCTTTCCACAGTTAGTGTTAGCCTAGCATTTTCTCAATTTTTACCTGTATTCCTACTAGTATTTTTCCTGTGCTCCATGCAATTTTTAAACACTTTTTTGTGGTCTTCACTTAGTTTTAAATCCTTCACCTTATCTTCTTGGATAAAGCTGCCAGTTAGTATCTGAAACTAAAGGTTCCCTCTAGACTTTTTGTGTTTTCAGTATTGATTCTAAAATATGCAGCAAGATAAATCTCATCTTGTTTTGAAGCAGTTTTGTTTTGTTGCCCACAGGTTTCTGGTACATTGTGAAGACCCATCTTGTGAATGTGAGAGAATTACACCATGTGAAGAGTTGGGATAGAAATTTGAAAATGTAGGAAATAACATCTGTGGAGGCCTTGAAACAAGAGAGAAATTAGCATATTCAACAAACAAAAGACTAGTGCACCTGTAGTAAATGAGGGAGAAGGGGGGTTGCGATAGATGGGGTTCCATCTCTTGATGCAGTTTCACAACATTCAGGCCAGTAAAAAGGGCAATGGAAAGCCAATGCCTGATTTAAAAATTAGATCAATCTTTATACAGTTTGTGGACTAGACTGAAGGTAGATAAGAACAGAAAGGAGACCAGAAGGTTTGTTTGCCTCTCTAATCTCCCAACAAACACACATAAACACAAAAAGTAAAGAGAGGAGCAAAAGAAAACAAAACAAGCAAGCAAATAGGAAACAACAACAAAACCCTAAGTGACAAAGATGAATTATGTGGCAAGATATGTGAAAAATAGCTTCAAGAAATCCAAAATATGAGCACATAAGGCACAAACAACTACCTTGTCCAGAATCACCACTGTCTTGAGCAATATCTCCTCCTTGTTTCCTGCCACAGTTTGCCTCAGTAAGTATCAGACCATGCCTAAATATTTACCAGTGATCGTGCAGAACCAACAAGATACAAGGAGTGTATGATCTGCGGAACACCTCTCTGCAGGACAGTGTTGAATATGTCCTAAAATTGACCCAGAGATCCACCTGAGTAGACTCCCCGCAGCTGAACAGACTCAGAAGGGGCAGCTCATTATCACTTCATTACAAGCCAGAGAAGAAATCTGGACTCAGTCCTTTAATATACTCTTTGGTTCCAGCTGCTTGATGTGAAAGCTCATACTTTAATGGCTTGGAAGACTGAGTGGCAGGCCAGGCACTGGAAAAATCTCAAAGGGAGATGTTGTGCCACAAAAGGGAGGAAGCTCTCAGGAATGTGATAAAGGAGGAAGGAAATTTACTTTTCTTTACATGTTTCTTTCTTTCTTGGGTCCCCCCCATAAGGACTTCCCATTTGCCACATTGCATGCAGCAAACTGATCTGATAAACACATTCATATAGAAGATACTTAAAAAGCCAAAATACCCAGGGAAAATTAAAGTGGAATTTCTGGTGTCTATGTGGATATTATTTTTAAATAATGTGACATTACAGAATTGACTTAATGTAAAACCCTCTGGAATAGAAGTGGCATTCCTATAAATGCTAAAATGAGGGGAAAACAGAATTTTAGGGGCTGGAACTTTTCAGTGAAAAGTTTTGTATGGTCTATAACTAATGTAGACAGCGTTGGCTGGTGGTACAGAGCACAGGACCTGGGTGTAGACCGTCTGGTCTGCTGTGTGTTACTGTGGACTCAATCTCTCTGATCATCAGTAGAGTCAGAGGAAAGACCTCACAGTCATTTATGAGGATTACATGAGCTCGCAGTTTGTAAAGTACTTGGAACGGTGATAAGCAGGTGGTGGTCACAATATTAACCAAGTGACTCTGTGCTAGACCAGCACGAGCTCTCGCATGTCAGCAAAGTGTATCAATTTTTTATCGTAATATAAAACCACTCCTCTCAAATACTCCATTTGAGCCATAATTTTCCTACTGAAACTATTAAAAACCATAAATGATTTTTGTTCAGATACTACTAAATACCCAAAAAGCAGTGGAAGAAGGAGGAGACCAGAGGTTTCTAAAAGCACGGTACTGATCATCTGCGTTCTCCTGAGCAAAACCTCAGATAACTTATCTGTAACACAGAAACAATGATCATTTTGACTGCCAATGATCCTTATGGGGCTAAGATCACCAGAATCATTTGATAATCAAGTAAAATTGGATCTATCATCTACTGTAAGAAATGGCAACACCACCTGGACAGAGCCTTAGCAGATTTTAAAAGGGATGGCGGTCAGAGCACCGGGCTGGCTCAGTCCGGAGAGCATGAGACTTGATCTTGGGGTTGTGAATTCAAGCCCCACGGTGGGCCTAGAGCTTACTTAAAACAAAGTTAAAAAGAAAAGTGATGGGGGCCAGGTATTTATGGCTTTGGGGATTTGCCTCAAGTAGTTTAAATGGGCCTTTCAAGGGGTGTCATGAACTTTGGCAAAAATTCATGGTATCGTAGATGGGTTCACACAGTGAGGGGAGGATCCTGAAAGGAGTCTTAATAAGCAAACAGCCACTTGATGAGCAAGTGATTTGCCTATTAGAACGATCTACTGTCCCCAGACAATAGAGGTTACTTGCCCAGATGAACAACTACTGTCCTTGGAAGAAGACTGTTTGATCAGTCCACTAGTGTATAAATTGATTTTTAGCCAGCTATCACAGCCAAAAAGACATTTACTAGTTTATAGCCTTATCTTCCTGGGCAAGGATTTCCTGAAACCAAGAATAAAGTCACACTGACGAAGGCCTCCTTAGTTGTCAGTCTCAGAGGTAAGCTGTGTACAGATGCAGACAGTCTCAATTCTCACTTTTCAAAAAGGAAAATAACTTTACAAGGCAGAAACACATAAAAGATAACAGAACGGAGGACGAGAATGACTTTGGAAATCACCTCATTCACATCAATCTCCTCAAGCCCCGACTGATGGATGAAGATGACAGTCAGAGAAAAGCAAATGATGTCCCCATGCTTTGCTTCCGGAGTGACACAGTTACGTCACCTCTCCGGCAAGACCCTCCTGGTGGGTCCCTGACCTCATTAGCTAGTCCAAACCCATCATCAAAATCCAAACTCCCCACACAACATTGCTGCTCTTAAAAGTTTCATCTCTCCCCAGCTTTCAACCAGGGACAAGGTTCCAATATTTATCAAGCAGAGAGCTGATCACAGGAACTAAAGATGCACAGCTCTGTGCAAACGGGGCCATGTGCATGCACACGCATATGCAAGCACACTAATTCAAGAACATCCCAAGAAGCCACACAGAAATTTAGATGAGCAAAATCTGCATTCAAATTAAACTAACAGGGCGATATTCTCAGAGTCAGCCTCCTTTCCTAACCAACCACCTACCGAGCTGATCAAAATTCAAAAGCACTGCATATCCGGGAGTTTCCTTTCACCCCAAATTGCCTGCCAGAAAAACAAAGCAATTTGCATTTTGGCAGATTGTTTTACAGAGTTATTAGGGCAACTGAAAATTCAAGCCACTAAATTATGCATAATAACCAAACAGCTAAATTCCCATCTTGATGATAATTAAGCTGATTATAAATAAGCATCCACTCTCAAGTGTGTATTTAAGGAAAGCCCAGCTTTTCTTACAGAATTCTGTTACTTAATCAGACTGGAAATACACTAGGTTCTAACCAGTTCTTCCTTAGATGTTTATTTTACGAACTGTGGTTAAACTTTTTATCTAAAAGGTTTTTCTCATTTTTATTTATTATTTTTTAAAGATTTTATTTATTCATTTGAGAGAGAGAGAGCAGGGGTGGGGGAGGACAGAGGGAGAGGGGGAGGGAGAGGGAGAGGGGGAGGGAGAGGGAAAGCAGATTCCCTGCTGAGCACAGAGGCCAACTGACTGACTTTGGGGCTTGATCCCAGGACCCTAGGATCATGACCTGAGCCAAAGACAGAAGCTTAACCAACTGAGCCACCCAGGTGCCCCCCCCTTTTTTTTTTTTTCATTTTTAAACTCAGAGTGGTTGATCAGAAAGTACTAAGAGCCATCTCATTTGTTCTATAAGGAGGCCACACACCCAGTGGTTAGAAGTGGAGCTCTAGAGTCAGTTTGGCACGCTGCAAATTCTGACTTTTTTTTTTAATTATTAGCCACATGACCTTGAAAGACTCACTACCCTCTGTTTCTGAGTTCCCTCATTAGTAAAATGAGGCTTCTGTTAAAATTTTATATGAGATAATATGAGAAGTACCTAAGCACTTAATAAATATAAATAATTATGTTCATGAATATCAAAAGCTTTCGTAGCAAAATACTAATAAACTCAGTGGAAAGCGGAATTTCCCAGCTATGCAGAAAAGTATCCCATAGTTCTGTATGTCTTTTGTTGAAAGCTCTACAACTGTTTCCTACAATGGCATGCATCTGATTCCCCACTCTTATAAATGAAGCATTTGCATGTATAATTAACACACTTTCTGTAGGTAGTTATGGAATGAATGTGATGTGGGAAACAAAGGCAAAAGAAAAATTAAATATCCTTACTACTTACAGCCCACTGACATGTCCTTGAAATGCAGAGAATGCAGAGTGACCTTCCTTTCTAAGAGCTCAGCTGCCTGAATGTTGACACTTTGCTAAGGGCAATAGGCAATCTTAGCCCAACCCCACCTCCCACCCCCAGCATCCTGTAAGTCTACTTTAACATATCAAAATTCCCTTGGAAACTTCCTTTATCTCTACCCCCTCCAAGATACAAATTGGCAATCATCCCCGAACACAGGGCCGCCCTGATATACATCTGAAGGGTCTCATGACCAGGGTTTTACTAAATAGTAATAAATGACCTTTTCCTAACAACAGCTAGCTCCCTCAGGGTCCTGGAAACTTGCTTCCAAAATACCTCGGAGGCTTGTGCTGTCCCTAAACCCCTCCCAACTAGAAAGTATGTAATCAGTCACCCCTCACAACCTCACTGCAGCTCTGTCTGCCCACAGGTCCCTGCGCTTTAATAAAACCACCTTCTTGCACCGAAGACGTCTCAAGAATTCTTTCTTGGCCATTGGCTCCAAACCCCAACATTTCCTACATCAAATGAACTATCTCTGTTGTTGCTGTCTACCTGTGCATTCTGACTGTCTTCCTCATGGTTCAAAGTGGCTGTCATCACTCTGGGGAGCATACAGTCCTGACACCTTCTGCTTCCACAGGTGAAGCTCAGGATGCCTGGCCTGCTGGCAAACTCGTTGGTAAGGGTGAGGTTCCTGGCTTCATTATAATCTAAGGCCATGTGAACTTTTCATCCAAGCATTACTAGGTGATATATATCCACTACATCTTTCATAGGATTTCAACACAATATAAATTATAAGAGCAATATGCTATAAAAGAATACTTTCTTACTAGAAACAGGGGGCACCTGGGTGGCTCAGGTGGTTATGCATCTGCCTTCCGCTCAGGTCATGATCCCAGGGTCATGGGATCGAGCCCCGTGTAGGGCTCCCTACTGAGCGGGGAGTCTGCTTCTCCCTCTCCCTCCGTTCCTCCCCTTCTCCCTGCCCGTGCTCTTTTGCACACACACTATACACAGACACACTTTCTCAGATACAGCATTCCACCTAAAGATCTAGGAAAGATTAAGACTTCTCTGTCAGAGCTATTTATTTTAAGGCAGAAGAGACTATAACACCTTTAAGAAATGATCTAAAGTTTATCATCACCTCAGATTCCCCCATCTTCCCGCAACCTTCCTGATGGGACGGTAGCCGCACTTGAAAACACCCATCAGCACAGCTGTACCATGCACGGTAGAAAGGCCAATGTTCAGAGCAAAGAGAGTGCCATCTCTGCAGTAGAATTACAAAAGGTCATCGAGGAAGGGTTTTCCACCCCTGAGTCTGACACTGTGCCTGAATTCCAACCCAGAGCTCCATTCTTTGAATTTCTAGATAAAATCTTTTAAAATTTTTAGACTTCCTTAACTGGTAACACGTGGTGTCATTCTCAATCATCATGTTCTTAGTAGGGACGAGTGTAAGAACGTATTCTACAACCACAAGGACAAGCCGAGAGAAAAGCCATAGTGTATAAGAGGACATTTAAAAGGCACCTGCTTGCCAAAGTCAAAGTCCAGCATATTGGGGTTTATCACACCTGCCTGGGATCTAGAATGTGTGTGTGGCGCAGCTTCCAGAAATGGCCAGGCTATTTAAAGGACAAAGAAAGCATCGGTCATTGACCTACCTTGCCAACTAAACCATTTGGCTTTTCTGTATAATCAGTGTAATCTGTGTAGGGGGAAAAAAAAAGCAGGGAAGTGCTGCTTTTCTCCTTCCAGCAGTTTCATAGCCGTGAGTAGGCTCCAGGAGAAATGAAGCATTAGTGTAAAGAGGGGGTCATTTTTATTAAAAGGTTCATATTTTATAGCTATATACACCCTATAAAGCAAAACTTAAAATAGCCACCATTATGTTTTCCTTATGAGATATTTCAATCATCTCTTAAAATAATTAACTTAGAGGATGCCAATAAATTTCCGTTTTCAGAACCTAGGAAGACATATTTATAGAAGATTTCAGGAAGTTATGACTTTCAAGGGCTTAACAGTTTTGAGTTTCATTTTAGAAGGAAAATACATGTTCTTGATACGAAGTGTGTCACAGTCTCAACCATGTCTCTCAGGCTCTGGAAAACACTTGCAGGGTCACCTTTGGGGGGCATTTAAGCCTCCTTATCTTCCTCTCCTTTTCATTTCCTTATTGTCGCTTCACTTATACTAGGAATCTGTGGCTTGAGTTCTGGAGGTCTCATTTGAGACAGGCTAAGAAAACACAATTTAAGAGAAATAATACACTGCAGTCTTAAACGACCAAAAAAGAAAGAATCCTCCATACAAAGGCTACATCAGTGGTGATTTTTCATATTTATACTTCATTAAAGAAATAGGAACATTATACTTGTCTCCTATTTACATAAAAAGAGAAAACATGTTTAAAATCAATAAAATAATACTAATTTACTCATGAAACTTACTTTGCGTTTTAGAACTACAAATTTGAGTAAATAAGAATGCTGAAAGGTCACTGCACAAAAAAAAAAAGTGGATTGAAAGAGTTTATCAAATGGCATTTCTTCATTGTACAGAAATAAAACAAAACTCACAGATACAGAGAATAATATGGAGATTGCCACAGGGGGGTGGGGTTGGTGGGGGGAGGAAGTAGGTAAAGGGGTTCAAGAGGTACAAACCTCCAGTTATAAAATAAATAAGTCACTGGGATATAATTACAGTGATTATAGTCAATAATATTGTAGTGCATAATTGAAAGTTGTCCCCCCATCAATCTTAAAGTTCTCATCACAAGAAATGTTTTTTGCAATTTTATATGTTGATGGATGGTAACTAGACTCATTATCGTGAACATTTTGCAGTGTATACAAATATCAAATCATTATGTTCTACACCTGGAACTAAAAATAATGTTGTCAATTAAACCTCAATAAAAAAAAAAAAAGAAATACCTTCTATATTCCTGTTTTTAGAAGAAAGCTTTGTCATTTCAATCATTTCCAAATGAATTCCCAGAAGATAATCATTCATTACCCTCTGATAATACCACAGGTTCTTTTAATCTGGTTCATTTATTCAAAGATATTAAACTCTATTCCTTGATGAGCCAAGTAAGCACTTCTTTGGTATTTTGCATTCTAACTGGAGATAGACTTAACCGAAAAAGAAGGAACTGCCAGAGTTTAACTGAAAATGAGTATTGCTTCCCTGTCTCAAGAGCCATTTATTTTAACCAGTGAATATGAAACATTTATCTTGAAAAGTTCCAGCTGAATGGGCTAATCTCTGCTCTGGGGAAAGAAGATTTATTTTCAGTGGGAACATCCAGATAGACGGGAAATTACCCCAGAGGAAGAATATTTCTTTCCTTTTATTTTCCACCCCAAAGCCAAAATCCTGCCCCAAACAATAACCAGTTAAAAACCAGAGTTATCATTATGGTTTCCCATTTAAAAACAACCGTCCCATTCCAAAGTGTTAAATTTCTTCTTCCATCTTCTTGATCCACCATCTTTTTTTTTTTTTTTAAAGATTTTTATTTATTTGACAGAGAGAGAGATAGAGAGAGCAGGAACACAAGCAGGGGGAGTGGGAGAGGGAGAAGCAGGCTTCCTGCCGAGCAGGGAGCCTGATGTGGGACTCAATCCCAGGACCCTGGGATCATGACCCAAGCCGAAGGCAGACGCTTAATGACTGAGCCACCCAGGTGCCCTTGATCCACCATCTTGAATAACACTATGGATTAGGTTTGGAGATAATCATGGATTTTTCAGAATACTAGAGCAATCATGTAAAACACACTTTCCCAAGTTTAGAGCAATGTTCTTAGAATAAAATCCCAATTCCTCCTTACCGTAGGGGGAAAGGCTCTATGTGACCTAGGCAGCTCTCATTACATCCTCCCTTAGTTCACGCACTCCAGCCACACCACCTGCTTTTGTCCATCAAACGTGCCAAACTCATTCCTCCTCAGGGCCTTCACATTTCCTGTTCCCCTCTGTTCTTTGCATGGTTGGCTCTTCTCACTCTGGTGGTCTCAGTTCAGATGTTACATTCAGAGACCTCTTCCGTGGGGATCTTCTTAGCTTAAGTATTAACCTCACCCCGGTTACTCTGTGATTTTTTTTTTCCTTTATATAACTAATTAGAACCTCCAATTTGCTTATCCGTTTATTTTACCTCTTCATTCTATCTTTCTCAACATGTACATAATCTCATGGGAGCAAAGTTGAGATCTGGTACTTATTTTATTGTTCACTTGTGAATCCCCTAAGCCAGGAATGTCCTCACCTATTTGTTGAATGATGGAGTGTGTGAGTGATAAAAGACATGCCCCACACTGGGGTGAAATCCAAAATCTATGCCCTATAAGCTATATTGGTACACATCAGTTACCTTCACAATAACATGGACTTCATATACTCCCTTAAACTGCTGTTTAGATTAAATGAGGTAAGGGATGTCATAGCCTCAGCACTGTGCTTGGCATATGTTACTCATCCGTAAGCTAATAATAATAATATAGTTATTAAATTACCTCACACTGATCTGGACAAATGAAATGTCATCTGAATTATAAGACAAATCTCAGTATCCTTCCCACTAAAGAGTAAATGAAGAAATTCAATATCACAAAGGCAAAATCATAATCACTGATTCCTGGAACTGAAGATTAAAACTAAAAGTCTTGCCAATGCATCATTCCATCTTTCATTAGGCGATCCAAACTATGAATAGTGCTTACACTAAGTTCTCAAGCACATAGTGGGCAAAGGATTCACTTGCAAAATTACTTCCATACTGTCTGGTACTATCTTCCCCCTCTCTCTCCTCTCTTACCATCTCCTCTCTCTCGTTTTTCTCTCAGTCCTTGCTATAACTGCTAAATTCTGCTGCTTTCTTTTCTGCCTTTACACTGCTAATGTCTAAATTTATGTTGTCATTAACACAATTCTTAAAAGGTAACAGTGAAAACTCTGGAGGAGGTAGACTCATGTGCTCATCCTGGGTGACCTGAAAGACCTTCACTGAGTTTGACTGTTTTCTATTTTTTTTTGTTTTTTTTTTTAAAGAGAAAGAAAGAGAGAGAAAGAGAGGTGATGGGAAGAGGAAGAGGAAGAGAGAGAATCCTAAGCAGGCTCCACACCCAGTGCAGAGCCCAACATGGGGCTCGATCCCAGGACCCTGAGATAATGACCTGAGCTGAAGCCAAGAGTTGGACACTTAACCCACTGAGCCAGCCAGGTGCCCCAACTGTTTCCATTTTTTAAATCAGTCTTTCACATAGAACCTCAATTTTAAAAAGACACCATAAAGAGAAAGTAGTGGGATAACTCTTCTCCTTTTCCAAGTGGAAGTGTGAATAAACACACACACACACACACACACACAGACGCAGAATAATAATCACCTCCTCACTCAAGCCTATCCCTCTTTTTATATCATTACCACTAAAATTCTAATAGAAATTAATAGAAGCAATATATCAAAGCCCAAAACAAATAATCTTTTTCAAGGCAAGATGATCTTGTTTTTCTTTATAGCTCCTAGCTTTTCAAACTAATTGCATATTGTGGATGTGCCTGTAGCAAGCTGAACTATAAATAACTCACTTCCCTCTAGCTCTCTTTGCATTGTGTTCTTTTTCCTGTGAATTACCGTCAAAGCAAAGATCCAGAAAGAAAATGAGTTTATGTATTTGGGGAGAAAAGTCAACCCTGGCCCACTATCAATTTTTTAAGGGCTGCTTATTAATTTGGGATGATCATAGCTTAGGTTTGTCTGTATTTATGTTAGAATTTGGACCACTCATATTTGGGCCACTTTGATAGCGTTACACCAGTCACACTGTACATTAAAACATTATGTTCAAGGGTGCCTGGGTGGCTCATTTGGTTAAGCGTCTGCCTTTAGCTCAGATCATGATCCCAGGGTTCTGGGATCGAGCCCCACATCGGGCTCCTTGCTCGGTGGGAAGCCTGCTTCTCCCTCTCCCACTCCCCCTGCTTGGGTTCCCTCTCTCTCACTCTCTCCCTCTCTTAAATAAGTAAAATCTTTAATTAAAAAAAACATTATGTTCAAAATTTTTTAAAAATGTTAAGGGAAATGAAATAAAATTAAGGTTTGAAAAGCAGTACACAGTCTTGAACTCTAGTGAACATTTTAGCTCAATCACAGATTCTGTGGTCTGATCAAGTCATTTACACGACCCTGTGATGCTGGTGGCTGCTGGATGGAGTTCCTTGGCTCCTGGTGTAATTACCAGGTCTCTGTGTGACCACACAGCCTTCTCCTCCTGCGTCTGTGTGTCAAATTTCTCTGACCTCCACTTACAATCACACTTGTGACTGCATTTTGGGCCCACCCAGATGATATTCAAGTTATTCTCCCATCTCAAGATCCTGAAATTAAACATATCTGAAAACATTTTCAAAATCCTTTTTTTTCCCCATATAAAGTAGCATTCACAGGTTCCAGGAATCAGGTGGTGTGTATCTTGGGTGGGGGGTACAGTGTTATTTGGCCTGTCAAATTCCCTGCCAATGGCAGATCAGTTCTGACTACAGAGACAAGGCCCTATGCCTGACAAATAAAAGATTCATAATTAATCAAATAAATCTGGCACAGCAGAATGGGCAGTGAAAAGTCCTGCCTCACAGCTACATCTGAAAATATAAAAATCTATTCAGTTGTCAGTTCTCACAAATCCGATACACCCCCAGTTCTCGGATTTCTCACACACTGTAAAACACAGCTTTTATCACACATGATGATTTGACATGCCTTCTGATTTACTTTTGCAATTACAAGATTTTTTCATTCCTTGAGAAGGAACAATGTATTGAAAGTACCAGAACCTTTGCACCCAATTTAGTATCTATATGTAGACGGCTCTTACACTTCTTAGTATTTCTAGAAACCATTTTGAAGTATCTAAGAAAATGTAATTCCTTTTATACATGTTGTAAAGCAGAATTTGGAAAATATATCAGTTTGGCATATGCATTTTGATAGATCTCATGATCACATCTGTAACTCAGCAGCACTCTTTGGGAGAGAGAAAATGAAGCAGAGAATAGAACACAAAGGGCTGTGTAGTAAGTAAATGTAACATATCTGAGGGACTACAGAGTTTCCCTTTACTCTTGACCTTACAGAAATAAAATTTTTAAAAACATTATAAAGCAATAATAAATAATTGCATGCCACAAATTGAACAGCTTAGGTGAAATACACAAGAAGGACACAAACTATCAAAACTGACTCAAAAAAACAGAAAAGAGAGAAAGAGAGAGAGAGCATGAGAGAATATATGAATAGACCTAAAGTAGGTCAAGAAATTGAGTTGGGAATTTTTAAAACTTTCCATAGAGAAAAGCCCAAGCCCAGATGGCTTCACTGATGAATTCTAAAGGTTTAAAGTAGAATCAATACCAGTTCTTTAAACTTCCAAAAAATAGAAGAGGAGGGGTACTTCCTAGTCCATTCTTTGTAACTACTATTACCCTGATACCAAAACCAGACAAAGACATTACAAGAAAAGAAAACTGCACACCAAGGTTTCTGTGGATACAGACATAAAAAATCCTCAACAAAATAGTAGCAAACCAAATCCATATAAAAATATTATATACAACAAGTGGAATTTATCCCAGTAATGTAAGATTGGTTAAACATGCAAAAATTCACTAATTTAATAACATTGTATCAATAGAACAAAGGACAAAAAAACATACAACCATTTCATTAGATGCAAAGAAAGCTTTTGGCAAAATCCAACAGCTCTTTAAGATAAAAAGAATCAACAAACTCATTAACAGTAGGGAACAACCTCAACTTGATAAAGTGTATCTATGAAAATGCCACAGACTTTATAATGTTGGAAGACAGATAGCCTTCCCTCAGATCAGAAACAAGAGAAGAATGCCCATTTTTCCACTATTATTCGGCACTGTATAAGAGATTATAGTCAGGGCAATTAAGAGAAAAGAGGCAGGGGAAAAGGA
The DNA here is from genome assembly GCF_011800145.1 of Mirounga leonina. Taxonomy (NCBI): domain Eukaryota; kingdom Metazoa; phylum Chordata; class Mammalia; order Carnivora; family Phocidae; genus Mirounga; species Mirounga leonina. Next base: position 14,469,755 of record NW_023270380.1, on the reverse strand, counting down.
AGAAGGGGAGGGGGGAGGAGAGGGGAAGGAAAGGGAGAGGAGGGGAGGGAGGCAAGGGAGGGGAAGGGAGGGGAGGGGAGGGAAGGAGGAAAGGCAGGCATCCTGATTGAAAATTAAGAAGTTATCTCTACAGATGATGTGATCTTGTATATAGAAAATCCTTAGGAATATACAAATAACTACTGGAACTAATAAGAATAAGCAACTTTAACAAGGTCTCAGTATTCAAGGTCAATGTTCAAAATAATTTGTATTTTTATACTATCAATGAACAATATAAAATGAAATTGAGAAAACTATTCCATTTACAATAGCACCAGGAATAATAAAATACTTAGGAATGAATTTAATAAAAGTACAAAACTTACCCTGTGAAAACTCTAGAACATTGTTGAAACAACTTAAAGAATATCTAAACAAATGGCAAGACCTAAGATGACAATATTCCCCAAACTGATCTACATTTTCAATGTCATTCCAATGAAAACTCCAGTTTCTCTTTTTGCAGAAATGACAAGCAGATCCTACAATTCATATGGAAATGCAAGGGGCCCTAAGTAGCCAAAACAATGTTGAAAAAGGAACAAAGTTGAAGGACACACACAACCCATTCAAATTTTACTATAAAGCTACAGTAGGAAGACAAAGTGGGACTAACATAAGGAAAGACACACCGATCAATGGAATTAAACTAGGAGTTCAGAGGTAAACCCTCATATTTATAGAAAATTGATTTTCAACAGGGTTAAATCTTGTCTTCTTTCAACAATATAATTCAACAGGAAAGGAATAGTCTTCAAAAAAGTAGCACCATGACAACTGAATACCCCAAGCCAAAGAATGAAGTGGGACCCCTCCCTAACACCACACATAAAAATTAACTCACAATGGATCAAAGACCTAGAAATTACCTTTCCTAAATGGAAAAGCTAAGACAATAAAATATTTAGAAGAAATAATAGGAGTGAATCCTCATGACCTTGGAGCAGGCATTGGTTTCTTAAATATGACATCTAAAATACAAGCAACAAAAAATACCAGACAAATTGCACTTCATGAAAATTTAAAACTTGTGTGCCTCAAAGGACAACATAAAGTGAAAGACAACCCAGTGAATGGGAAGAAATATTTGTAAACCATATGCCTATTAAGGGACTTCTATAGATTATATAAAGAACTCTTATAACTCATAAAAGATAAATAACCCAGTTAAAAATGGGCAAAGGGTCTGAATAGACATTTCTCTGGAGAAGATATATAAATGCTCTATAAGCACATGAAAAGATGCTCAATATCATTAGCCATTAGGGAAATGGAAATCAAAACCACTGTGAGATACCACTTCCTTCTAGGATTTGGAGTCACTGACCTGGAATCCTCCATTTACCAACAGAAGCCAATTTCATCTATCTTGAGGTGACTACACTGCCATCTTCCTATGAAGCCGGTACTACGTTATATCTAACTGGAAAATGCTTTTTCTTAATGCAGATCTCACTACTTCTAAGTATGTGAGATGTGCAGAGTACAAGTACCCCTGTTGTTTTGTCCTCTTCAAGTATGCTTTTATTCCACAAATTGCTAGGAACTAAATTCTCCTTCTCGCACTTTTTTAAGTAAAAGCAGGGGGCGGGGGGGAGGTCCTCTTTTAACTTAAGTGTCTGAAATTGCAGAAAACACACCATTTCACTGAGTGCTAGTTTGCCAAGAGCCAATTCCATGTTTCTTCCCCCTCTGGCCTTTCCTTACGTAGAGCAGTCCCATCTCCTTGCTCTAGTCCCTGGGAAATCATGGAAAAACAAATAGAACTATTAGGTGCAGGGAAATCATAAGAAAACAAATATAGCTATTGTTAAAAAGAGCTATAAACTTTAATACATCCATTAAAAAACTGCATATTTGGCTAACTGATCATTTAGGAAATTGTCAAGTCAATGAACCTGATTTTGTGGATTAGATTTTAGCAAATGGACCTAGACTCCAAGTTACAAAATGTGTTGGGGAGAAAAGTGGGGGACACCGGGATTTGGGTGGGGGAACACCAATCAGTAGATTGGACTGAAATGTTCCAGGAGACAAAGTGGAGGCAAGGGTGCAAGCTTTCCTACCCAAAATGCATTTACGTGTTAACAGCACAGACCAAGGACTTAAGACAACTTCCTTTCTACAGTGCTGGTGGTGGGGGAAGGGAGTAGGGGAGGAGTGCAAGGGCCATCCAGGGTGGAAAGAGAGTCAGCACTTCTCTGTGTACCCAGGGAACACAGAGCGTAGGACAGACTAACTTGAGTAAGTGTTAACTGCAAAAAGGCTGAGATTTTACTTTACTTGAAGTTAGAAAACCTTAGTCTTTTATAGAGGGCTCTAGGCAAGTCTTCCTGAGTTGCCCTGGAAAGAAACATCATTTTTATACTGGACAGTAAGCAAACATGTCCACTGCTCCGGAGGGAGATACTATCTCTATTATCCAAGGCTCTTTGCGACACAAACGTCTTTGAACAGATATTCCAGAACAAAAGCCACTGGTGCCTTTGCTCATAACACATGCAGAAGTGTAAAAGACTGGGAAGAGTTATCTCCCAATGGATAGGATTTAAGGTTAATATTTACTCTTGTCCAGCATCGTGGTGCATGGACAAACAATTTTTTTCCCCAATTATCAGTGAGAATCAGATAAAAACTCTGAGGTTCTCCTTGGTTTGGAGGAAGAAAATTCTGAGACAAAGGCTCACCTTAATTCCTAGCTCCTGGTTTCTGAGCCAGCTCTTAACCATTCCTGATTCTCTGCTTTCTTTATTCTCCTGGCTTTATACCTGATTTCTATTTCTCTTAGTCTTTGATTAATTTCATGACTAAACAACAGTGAAAACCACTGATATTATTATATTATCAACCTGAATCTTTGGTTACCTTGGCTCACCATAGCTATTCCATACTGAATGCCTTGTATGAAACACAACTTCAGTTTCATGCACTGTTAATTCAGCTACTGTCCTTAAGTCCTTGCTCCAGAGATAATTTTTCAAGATTCCTCATTCATAAAATGAGAAGGGAAAAAAAAAAAAAGGAAGGTTCTCTATGTTCTGAACAACTATTATAAACCAGTAGTTGGGGTGGTGGTGTTATTCTTTGAAAATCTTATTTGCAATTCCTTCATTTTGAGAGGAAAGGAGAGTAAGTATCAAATATGCTTATCAAAGGACCATAGCACTCTTCTCACAAGTCATCCAAAAACACAAATGACTTATGGAGCACTGTCTCCAACAATATTTACTCATTTCTATATAATCCTGGCTCTTCGAGAAATTTCCCATGAGTATGTCCCTGCATTAGTCACTCTTAGTAACTGGCTGACAGACACTGGGACCAAATCTGTTCAGTTTTTCTTATTCAGCATTTAAGTAATCCTACTATCAACAAGACTCCAAGCATGAGTACAGACCTCAAACATGTCCCCATATGAACAGACCCAGCTAGCTGAACAAATCCCATAAACCATCAGGGTCTACTTTATAAAAGTCAAGTGGCTTTCTCCCTAAGTTTCTATCAGAACCTTTCTAGTTGTCTGAAATCCTTTTGCCCACTCAGGAAGAATGTTAGTACTAGTCGTTACAATGGAACAGACCAGAGGCCAACCACTAGACTGGCAAAGAATCCACCCCGCTTTATATAGGAAATCTAGCATAACCAATGCACAGCTCAGGACCTACCGTTGAGCCCACTTTCCCCTGCTCAGCCTGCGACTTCTGTCCAATTACTTTCTCCTCATTTCCAGGCCATAGGTAGAATTCCATTATTCTCTAATTGGCCATACATTTGGTTAACATGTTCACCATGAATTCTCATGTATGTCCCACAAATTCTGCTAATCGGTGGTGAGGCTTTCATCCTCCCTCTTTCAAAAAGCCATGCTCCTGTCATGAAAATTATCACAAACATTGTGGAGAACTTTGAAGAGTCTACCATTTTACTCCACGTGCAAGCTAGCCCGATACCATTTCATGGATGTGGACAGAAGATACTAGACTCTTGGTTCAGAGACAAAGGCAACATTCCTTTAGGCAACAGCAGTAACTAGTGTATGCACATCACAGAAGAAAACATTATCTCTATCGTCCAAGGCTGGTCACTTTACAAATCTCCTTGAAAAGATGGTTCAAAACCAGAGGCAATTAATACCTTGCTCAAGAGAGGTACAGAAATGTGAAAAAAAAAAATCACTGAGAATAAAGGTATGTAATGATTAATGCTAGCAAACTATTCATGTGGAACAAAACACCCAGAGAAGAAAGTTACTTAAACTTACGTCTGTGTATCAGTAATAAGTCCATTTAAAAATATTATTTTCTGAAAACTGTCTGTGATTCTCATAGACTGGATTTTCATTTGGAAGTTTAAATTTCCTCCATTTGCTCAAGAACTTGCTTGGCTTCAAAACTGGCAAGTTTTGCTAAAGAAGATCATCAAAATTGTCAGAGACAGCTCTGAGCTATTGTGACAATAATTCAAACCTTGGGATTTAAGTTGCAGAGTATCTTTTAATGAAAGTTTGGACTTTCCTTGACTTGTGTTCTTGAAGAAGAAAGTGGCGTATAGCTTGAATCTTCCCTCCTGTCTTCGAAAATGGAATCTTGCAAGTTATGGGGTCGATAGCTACCATTTAAGTGCCAATTTAAGTACCAATATACTGATATGAGTCCTTCTTTACCTGAGCTACTTATGTATTACTATGCCCTTTCTTTGAGTTAAAGCATTGAAGATACCTGCTAAGTATGAATCATATCATTTGGAGAAAATATCAATATTACCCACAACCATAAACTCAGTCATGTCAATATGATCACATCGGCAAGAAGACAGGGCAAAAACTAATTCAGGTCACACTGGGGAAGGGGATTAGGAAAGGACCATACAGATGGGACATTGTCTGCAGGTGCCTATGTAAACACCTGAGGGAGTCAGAAGGTAGGAAGAAGGAATATTTAAAAAGGAAATCAAACAGACAATAAAACCCTAGCCGAACATGGGGTGAAACTAAGAAATTATTGACATCCTTTTCTGATGAAGACCTTACAAAGAAGTGGGAAAATAACAAATTATATTGAGTATTGAGTCACTGTTCTAAGGCCTCTACATTTGTTATTTTATCTAATTCACAATAAGTGGCTGAAGGAAGCAATATTATTAACCTGATTTTACAGGGAAAGCCAATATCTGGAGAGGCTTAAATGAGTTACTGAGATCACCCACGTGACCACTCACCAACCCAGGATTCCAACCCAACCAGTCTCATTCCTGAGCCGGACCTCTGAGCAGCTAGGTAATATGCTAATAAAATCAGTAGTTCTCAGCTGGGGTTTTAGGAGTGTCTCAAAATGAAAAAAGAGGCCAAGATATTTTCAAAGGTGAAGCCTAGGCTGTAGGGTTTTAGTTTTTTTCACAAGGTGAGCCACTGACTGGGACGAGGCAGAGTTTCTGGAATCAGAGTTTTCAACAGTAAGGCAAGAGTCTTGGAAGAATGTTGATGAGCAAGCTGTTAGTCTAGATTCATACACTATTTTTGTTGGACCAGCAGTTTATCTTTCAAGGTGCAGCATTTCCTGAAGCAAGAAACCAGGTTATCTTTGCTTATTCTCTGTACGCCTTCATATAAGAGAAGCGGGGTGGCTTATCTTCCAGTAATGTTTAACATGGAGTCCGTAATAGCTGTGGTCTCACTTCTCATTACGTATATCTAAAATAAAACAGGCTTGAGGGGATCAAGAGGAGTTTCCTTGAAACCTTAGGATAAGTGCCTTTTTGTTTTAAGAATTAAAATTCCCAAGGAGCACAGCCATTTGCACTAACCTAAGCCTTTTAAAATCACAGAAAACCTTCCTGCATGGTTGTTAATACAAATCACACAGCACACACTTACACTTGGTTGATAATAACTATGTCTCTGCTGTTGCTGATTCTGCTTTGATGCATGTGATCTGCACATCTGGCAAGCTGCTGTGAATAGGAAAACAAACAGACAAAAAAACCAAAAACATAGGGATCCTGTGGTCTCTGTGCAAACTAATACAAACTAATGTGAACTTTCATTTGAAGCAAACCTGGGCTTGATTTTCTGTTCTTACTTCTTCTGAGTATGTGATCTGGAAAATTTAACTTCTCCAGACTCCTGTTATGAGGATAATAGTAATGTCATCTACCTCACTGGACTGCAGGGAGAACAAACAAGATAATGCATATAAAACTCACCTTTGCTCATAGTAGAAGCCCAAATAATGTTAAGTATATTGAGTAACGGTATTAAGATTAGTGTTGTTTACTGTTCACTTACTATTATTAATTTGAGACTGACAGAGAGGAGACAAAGAAGTCCACATGGTAAAAGGGTTACATGTGAAAACCTGGTGCTATCTCATAACCAAATTAACCATAATGCACATTTCTTATTCTGACAGGGGTCATACTCCTTCAACCCATAATTTGAAACTGTTTATGCAACGCTGCAATAATATTGTATACTTTGGGGTCTTTGCATCTATATAGCTATATGCAATATATATCTACTTTAAATTTACATTAAAAATAAAATTCAGTAAGTCAATTTTTTTTAATTTTTTATTATGTTAATCCCCATACATTACATCATTAGTTTTAGATGTAGTGTTCCATGATTCATTGTTTGTGCATAACACCCAGTGCTCCATGCAGAACGTGCCCTCTTTAATACCCATCACCAGGCTAACCCATCCCCCCCTCCCCAGAACCCTCAGTTTGTTTTTCAGAGTCCATCGTCTCTCATGGTTCGTCTACCCCTCCGATTTCCCCCCCCTTCATTCTTCCCCTCCTGCTATCCTCTTCTTTTTTTTTTTCTTAATATATATTGCACTATTTGTTTCAGAGGTACAGATCTGAGATTCAACAGTCTTGCACAATTCACAGCACTTACCAGAGCACACACCCTCCCCAGTATCTATCACCCAGTCACCCCATCCCTCCCACCCCACCCCCCACTCCGCAACCCTCAGTTTGTTTCCTGAGATTAAGAATTGCTCATATCAGTGAGGTCATATGATACATGGCTTTCTCTGATTGAGTAAGTCAATAATTTTTAAAAGACTTGCTAGAATCCAATTATTCCTTCTACATCCAAATATTAAACTCATTATTTTAAGCCTTGATCCACTTGTAATACTATCAGTGAAGTTCAAAACTCTTTCCTGCAGCAAAATTCTTTCTGATGAGAAGCTAAAGTTGACTGAAGTTAATGGGAGTTGGGTATGAGTGAATGATGTCAGTCTTTGGTCTCAGATAAGGTTCCTTCTATTTCCTTTTCATCCAAGGAAGCTTCTTACTCACTTTCATCTGAAGGCAGAGTGCTGAATACTGATGAGACAAGGCTCCATCTAACCTCAGTGATTAATATATGGACAACGCACTTAGATTTTAAACACAGAGTTTGCATTTCCATGGGGTCAGTTAATCTGTCAAAACCAGTAACAATTTTCTTTCCACGGATGAAACAAGCCAGGTCCCCAACCATGTGCCCTACCATGATATGACTTGTGTATTATTAGTACTAATTCAACTCCTTTTTATGAAGAATGTGTTTTGAAGTTGTTGACAAAGAGAAAAAAGGACAGAACTGAATATCATTGGAGATGTACAGGAAACAACAAAAAATAGACTTATTACCACATCTTGAGAGGTGAATCTGGGCTGGCTTTGTCTTATATTTTAGTTTCCTTCAGTATATATAGAAAAGCATATATATACACCCTTGTCAATACTGTGGATTTTTTTCTCTCTGCTTAATGGAAATTTTCCACAAAACCCCTATTTTTTTTACAGAGAAATATAGTTGTAGGGCTCTGAATAAGACTTTGTTGTTAAAAACAACCAAGTGACAGGGACTCCTGGGTGGCTCAGTCAGTTAAAGGTCTGCCTTCAGCTCAGGTCATGATCCCAGGGTCCTGGGATCGAGTCCCACATCAGGCTACCTGCTCAGTGGGGAGACTGCTTCTCCCTCTGCCCTCTGCTACCCCTGCTTGTGCATGAACATGCTCTGACAAATAAATCTTTTTTTTTTTTTTTAAGTAAGTGGCAGAAACTCAGAAAAATTAAATTGCATTTGTTTCCCGCAAGTAAGGTGAGAAGGTGTATCGATGTTTGGGAGATGGATGGGGAATGAGCAGAGAGGGAATATTTGTACAAATACACCTCAAAAGCAGGATTGTTCTTTCCCTCCTTCTCTTGTCCCCTGGGTCCCTGAAGTAATGCAGAACCCTACTGAGTGCCCACACACATACCCTCAAGAACACGGAAGAAGACAGCTTCCAGCCATGACCCATTATACCTCCAATGTGCTCTATTACCAGACTATGAGTTTCTCAACCCAGGACTTATCTTTATACTTATATCAAGTAGCACATTGTTGATTTGTGAGTTTTTTTGTTTTGCTTTGTTTTTAATTCACAACTAACAAGGAATATTCCCCTCTCCTCTCCCTGGGGTGAAAAAAATCAGATACAGCTATAAATGAAGAGGGACCATCACTACAAAAGTTGGCAACTAAAATGCTACCACGTCTACCCTGGACTTGCGGGCATAGATTAGGGATTCTTAGCAGGTGGTTCCTGGACCAACAATATCAGTGTCACCTGGAGACTTGTTAGAAATGGAAATTCTCGGGTGCCTGGGTGGCTTCGTTGGTTAAGCGACTGCCTTCGGCTCAGGTCATGATCCTGGAGTCCCAGGATCGAGTCCCGCATCGGGCTCCTTGCTTGGCAGGGAGTCTGCTTCTCCCTCTGACCCTCCCTCTCATGCTCTCTCTCATTCTCTCTCTCTCAAATAAATAAATAAAATCTTAAAAAAAAAAAAAAGAAATGGAAATTCTCACCCAAGATCTCCTAAAGCAGAAACTACGTGGGCAGGCTCAGCAAGCTATGTTGCAACAAGCCTTCCAGAGGATTCTGATGCATGCTAATGTCGAGAACACTTGCCCCATTACGGCGCTGATGATCAAAAAGAGGAGATGTTTTGGGGAAGGAAGAACAACATGTGTGTTAAGACAGTGTGGTACAAGCACCAGAAACCCAACTCCGAAAAACAAGAATCAGAGAGGTACACTGACTAATGAACCCACGGAGCATCTAAAAGCTGGACCCAACTCTAAAAAACAAGAATCAGGAGGTACACTGACTAATGAACCCACGGAGCATCTAAAAGCTGGACCCAACTCCGAAAAACAAGATTCAGAGAGGTACACTTGACTAATGAACCCACGGAGCATCTGAAAGCTGGCTAAATCGTTCAACAACACTAAGGACCCAGTTTCCTTCTATTTCTTCCCTATATGCCTCACCTTCATCATCTTTAGCCTGAGGTAATCAAAACAATAAACTATGGTCAAGAGATGCTAATAATGTAAATGTGCGGAGTAAGAAGAGAGGGAAAAACAATGTTAGTTGTTGTCTCTAGCTAGTGGGACTCTGGATGCTTTTCAGTTCCCTCTGTTTATAATTCTGTCTTCAAATTTATCCCCCAAAACTGGTACCACATTAGTCCTTACTAAAACCAGGAAGAGAAGGCAGTTAGGAAGGAAGGGACACAGGAAGAAAAAAGAAGAGGAAAGGGGGAAAGACAGAAAGACAGACATAAAGACAGAAAAAAGAGAAGGAAGGAGAAAGAAAGGGAGGGAGGGAATGAAGAAACAAGATGACAACAATCCTTCTTTTAAATGTTTTCTTATGGATTTCTCAGTAATGCAAGCACATTTCCCCTGGCCTTCACTAAACCCTGCAGAAAATGGTTATCATGGCGGATAGGAGACAGCACCTACAACCATGCACCTATGTTAAAACAGACTGGTCATGTCAGCATGTGAAATGTGTGTGGGCTCTCTTGCCTTTCACTTAAGGCACTTGCTTTTATTTGAATACCAGGCAGGCAAATAGAATATTCAAGAATGGAAAACTGTCTGCAAAAATTTTAATTACATTTAATAAACAATGATTGTTTCCTATTCATAGCATTATTATTTTCAGTTTTCTTTCTTCTGTTTTGAGATAATAACAAGATTAGCTTCCAGGTAGCTTTCATGTAAACTTCCAATAACTCAATATTTATGTTTTTATAATGTGTCAATTATCCAGCAAGATCCTCTATTAATAATAGGAAAAATGCAGAGAGAAAATACATTATTCTGTATTTCATATGAAAAAAAAGCATATCCCTTTCATTAAATTGTGATTTCATTCTTTTCCAAAAAAAATTCACTACAATATAATATTCATAACAGAGGAAGTTCCTGGTGACACACCATTATTAAAGTACAATTATGTGAGTTCATATTTCATGGCCCATTCTAGACACACTTTTTTTAAAGCCAACAGTCTCATTTATACTAGATTACAAACCTTTCTGATTAAATGTGTACTTGATTCACAAATCAGTTCCGATTCAATGGCCAGATTTAAATCTTTCTATAACTTTTTTTTATTTTTACTAAATGCTCAAAAAATTGTTGGTCTTATGGGGCTCCTGGATGGCTCAGTAGGTTAAGCCTCTGCCTTAGCTCAGGTCACCTGCTCAGCGGGAAGCGGCTTCGCCCTCCACCTGCCGCTCCCCCCTGCTTGTGCTCACTCTCTCTCTGTCTCTGACAAATAAATATATAAAACCTTAAAAAAACATTGCTGATCTTAAAAAAAAAAACAATTTTGCTCTGAAGTAAAAACGTAATTCATATTCCAAGTTTTTTCTGGTGTTCAGCCCCAGGCACCTTGGCTTCTCATTGTGCTGCACTGTGATGTTCTGTAAAAATGGGCAGCATTCCCAGAGGTGTTAGAGGTACACTGTTAAAGTAGGATAACACTTAGACAACACTCCAGACCGTTTCCTACCTTGGGGATCCTATGGACACATTCTACAGTAAACACTTGGTTTAAATCAGGGGTTTACAAAACCTGACTGACCATGGAAACTTTTACTATTCATATCCCAAATAATTACCATTCTGGATCATATCTGTAGAGTTTTGCTTTCAACTTTACCTTACCTTCACTCTATAAAAAACCGCCTGCCTCATGCTAACATGTGAAGCTTTAAGTGACTTAATAATACAATTTTTCCAAAGGGATTTGCAATGGACTAGAGCCCTCCAAAATTACATTGTCGGAACACAAAGAATGGACACTTTAATGGTTGAATTTCCAACCCTGGGGCAGGACCATATAGGAGATGACTATGTGTTTCCATGGCACACCTCAGTCTGACTCACCAAATCTCTCTCTCTGTCTCCCCCCCCACACACACACACAAATGATGAAATAATAATACTTTGGGTGAACAGGCACTACCAAAGGTGCTGAATAAACATAAGATGCAAAAATATATTTTTAGAATGAGGTAAATTCAAAGCCAAACAAGACCATATATCATTCACGAGTACAGATGGATATAGTGCAAAACCATTGTGCAAACTTGATGCACTCAACAAATCCACAACTCTGTCCTTCCTTCCCTCCTCCCTCTTTCTCTCCCTTCCTTTTTTGCTTTTCTCATTGCTGTTTTCTTTTTTCCCTTCTGTCTCCACAGAGAAGCACACCCCTTCTCCTATCAGATCAAGGGAGTGGAAACTGAGTTGGCATGCTCTGTGGTCGGGCTATCTGCAGACTTCGCTACAGCTCTAGTCAATTCTGATCACCATTTTGGGGTTGGGATCTTGACTTCCCTTCCACAGGGTCTGGGATCTGAGCACTGGGGAGGTTCCACAATGTGCACATGCTTCACAGGTGTGTCCCTGGCTTTAGGAATTGTGTGCCATCAGCCTCTGCTGTAGATCCTGATTGACAGCTGTTACAGGTCACAGGAATCTGTCACAGACATATACCCTGTTGCCCACTCTGTGTGCTGTGGGAGCTGTCGGCCCTGCTGCCCCCACACTTGGCCTTGAGAAGGCTGTGGGACCATAAGGCAGACCCCATGTTATGAAGATAGGTATTTCCTCTGAGAGGCTCCTCTCAGGTAGTTCTTCCCTCTGTGTTTATGAACAGAAAGCCCCGAGTATCTCAGGGGCATTCTCTGGGATCTCATACCCTGCCCGCATTTTGGAGACAGTACCCCCAGCCCTCACTGGAGTGGAGAATGTTGGGGGTAGTGGAGTGCTGCTGAATGCCTGGCCCTCCTCTAAAGAGTATTCTGTCCCACTCTTCCGTATTCTGGTTCCTCCTGTGCCTGGACTATTGAGGATGCTTGTCTCCCTTTGTTTCAACTGGGATTGAGCACAGCAGTGGGTGTCCTCTCTTCTGAAGGGTCTTGTCACTTATACTTAGTTACATAAAGTTACTTTTGTCCTCAGCTCTCTATTGCTTTAAAAATAAACTATGATTATGTCACTTGTTTCAGTTATTAGGGTGAGAATCACAGTCTCTTATGAACTTCTACATCCAAAATGGAAGTGAGTCTTTGCAGTGCACTTTTTATTCAGACAAGTTCTATTCTTAGGACTCAAAGTGGGTCACAAATCAGACTTATTCTTTATGTACCCTCCAAAACTGAAAAAACTGAAAGATTAAGAAAATCTACAAAATAAATGCTCTGTGGCTTATGACGGATTCCCTCAAATTGTGAATTTTGTGCTTAACTCAGTTGCACTACTGATGAGTTTATTGAAGTAGAAGAATAAGAAGAGAAAAAGAAGAAAGAAGAAGAAAGACAGGAGGAAAGGTTATAGTTTAGCCAACCATACATTTGTCAAAGTCTTTTTTCTTTTGTATTTGTCTCTGGGATTGGGATAAAGGCCACAAGCTCCCATGCACACAGCTCCTATTTCACTGTGTCCATAAAGCATAGGGACTAGGTTGACAAGCACTATCAGAGATTCATACAATTAAAATATTTGATTCCAAGCTTTTTAAAATGCAAACTATATAAACTCTTGATATTCTCCCTCTGATCTTTAGCAGACTTTTCTATAGTCACAGGACCTCAGTGGGTAGGAAGCAAAACCCTTATACTTCATCATTAGATCAACTGAAAAACATACAGGAGACAGTAAGTTATTGTAATTACTGACTGAGCCAGAAATACACCAGTGTGACACTCAAGGAAGTAAATGTTGCCTACAAATACAAATGCTAGATTAAAATCACTTATATAGGGGCGCCTGGGTGGCTCAGTCATTAAGTGTCTGCCTTCGGCTCAGGTCATGATCCCAGGGTCCTGGGATCAAGCCCCACATCGGGCTCCCTGCTCCACGGGAAGCCTGCTTCTCCCTCTCCCACTCCCCCTGCTTGTGTTCTCTCTCTCACTGTCTCTCTCTCTCTGTCAAATAAATAAGTAAATAAATCTCTAAAAAAAAATCACTTATATATAAAATGGCAAGCATTTTTTAAAAGATTTATATATTTATTTGAGAGAGAGAGAAAGAAACAGAGAGGGAGCAAGCGAGGAGGAGCGGAGGGAGAGGGAGAGAAATCCTCAAGCAGACTCCCTACTGAGCACAGAGCCCAATGTGGGGTTTGACCTCAGAGCCCTGAGATCATGACCGGAGCCAAAACCAAGAGTCGGATGCTCAACTGCCTGAACCACCCAGGCTTCCCTAAAATAGCAAGGATTAGCTCAGAAATGCATCAACACAGGCAGGTCCCTTTCCTGGTGCTTCTGGTCAAAGGTCAGAGGATGTCATAAAGTTTAGTAAGCATTAAGTTTTCCTTCATATCTTTTCATGGCTTGAATACTCATCTATTTTTATCACTGAATGATATTTCATTGTCTGGATGAAACACAGTTTATTTATCCATTCACCTACTGAAAGACAATCTTGGCTGCTACTTAGTTTGGGCAATTATGAAGAAAGCTGCTATAAACATCGGTATGCAGGTTTTATTGTGGACATAAGTCTTCAACTCATATGGATAAATACCATGGAGAGGGACTGCTGGATCACATGGTAAGAGTATGCTCAGCTTGGTTTAAAAAGAAAAAAACAAAACAACAACAACAACAAAACCCTGCCAAATTGTCTTCCAAAGTGGCTATGTTACTATACATTCCACCAGCAATGAAGGAGAGTTCCTGTGGCTCCACATCCTTGCCAACATTTGGTGTGGTCAGTATTTTAGATTTTTGACCATTCTTAGGTGTGTAGTGGTATCTCATTGTTTTAATTAGCATTTCCCTAATGACATGATTTTGAACATCTTTTCATATACTTATTTACCATCGGTATATATATATTCTTCGGGGAGGTTTCGGTCATATTTTTTTCCCATTTTTAATTGGAATTGTTGTTTTTCTTACTGTTGAATTTTAAGAGTTCTTTGTATATTTTGGATAACAGTACTTTATCAGATATTATCTGTTGCAAATATTTCCTCCCATTCTGTGGCTTGTCTTCTCATTCTTTTGACTATGTCTGTTTCAGAGCAGAGGTTAATTTGTGTTGTTTTAAGCTATTAAGTCTGTGGTTGTTTATTATAAGAGTGATAGAAATTGAATATTGCAGGTGATTATAAAATGATTCAGTTAAAACTCATCTTTGAGATTTCTGAAACACCATATCACATGAGCTCTTAGCTCATCCATGTAAGAATTTCTCTACTTCTCTGTGGCCATTTCTCAGACAATATCAATAATGTTTAAGTTTTTATATAAATTCTAATTAGTTAACATACAGTGTTATACTAGTTTCAGGTGTACAATATAGTGATTCAACACTTCATACATCACCCGGTGCTCATCGCAAGTGCACTCCTTAATCTCTATTTACACCTAGATGTTATTTAAAAAGGTGAATGCTTGAGCTTTTTTCATTTATTTATGTCTTCTGTTTTGCTTCTCTGGGCTATATTCATAAATCACTGATCATTTGCCATCTAAATTTTGTTTCTAGTAGTCTTTATGTATTTTCACTAATGTACTAGTCAATTTTCATTCTGTACAAACACAAAATGAGAGCTATTTATCGGGACTTTTATATCAAAATTACACTTTGAAATAGTATGGCCTCTATTATTGACCTTCTGTTTTCACCTCAATACTGTTTGTTTTACTTTGTAAATAGGGTATTGTACTTCAGGACCAGGGTATGCCAGAAATTCAAGTCTCTAGGGAAAGAGGCTGTGTTGTTTTGTACCTTTAATTACAAACAAATATTATAATTAAATATACTTTTTAGTATATGGAAATGAAGGTCCACCTTTACTTTTAACTTTAAATATTTCTAATATTTTTAATGTTTAATATAGAATTTTAAAAAGCAATTAGGAATAACTACAACGTAAGCACATTATATCAGCTAAAAACATATGAGGACCCAAACAGGTATAAAATTAGACATGGCATATTTAAGCATTGCCTTTTTATATACTATAACAATAAGAAAGTATGATTTCAGGAATAAATAATTAAGACCTGAAACAAAGAGTAACTGCACTAAAATTCACTTAAGGACACATTCAGAGGGAGATGTGGGAAACTTTGTGAAATGGGAGTTTGGTTGTCTTGTTTGTATTTCCTCTTACTTTCTCATCCCTTTAAAAGCATCTCCACATTCCCTTAACCTGTTTTTCTGCAGGAAAAATTCTGACCCTGTCACTTCTCTACTTGAAAAATGATTTACTCCAAACCCTCTGAGGAATGAGTTGGACTCTAAATAAACTGGTTCCAATCTACCCAACGAGCATCAATCTTTACCACCATTCCTATCCATAAACACTGCTTTCCATCTGATGGAGTGACTCACTCCTCCCAGAATACATGTGCTTTGCATCCCCCCTTCCCACTGGTCATGCTTTCTCCTGAATACACTTCTTCCCTCCTCTGGTACATCACTGTTGAAACCAGTACCTGAAATCTTACCCTCTCTCTGAAGATTTCCCGATCGTTCCAGACATAATGAACAACCATTTCCCCCCAACTTCCATAATACTGCAGGCTGAACTGATGATTGTACCTTCACATTGTATTGTTTATTATTTTGTAAAATGTCCTATGACTCTACTAGATCAGGACCTCCTTGATCACAAAGTATATACTGTTTATATTTGACTCTGTAACACATACACTGTAATACACAATGGGTATGTTACCTAGTAATCTCTCATGAAATATTTATAAAACTATGTTTATCTATAGCCCTTCCTCCAGCAATCCCATGTTTGAGAAACAGTATCAAGAATATGTAATGAGAGCTGTGAATCCAGCACTTCACCAATCTCACACCAAAAAAAAACTCATTGGAGATTCTTCCCAGAGCTCATTTTATTCAATTCACTTCACATTTTCCTCTCATCCCATCACATCCAATAGGACTTTTACCTACTAAACTCCTAGCTTTTCTGAGTAAAACTTTCTCATTTTCTTAGATTTAGCTTTTCTATTGCCTTTCAATTTGACAATTAGTTCTCTGATTTCATATTATACTACAAAGCTATAGGAATCAAACCAGTATGGTAGTGACATAAAAACAGTCATGTAGATCAAGGGAACAGAATAGAGAGCCCAGAAATAAGCCCAACTGATTTATGACAAAGAAGCAAAGAATATACAGAAAGAAAGAACAGTCTCTTCAACAAATGATATTGGGAAAACTGGACAGCCATGTGTAAAAAGAATGAAAACGGACCTCTATCTTACACCATACAAAACATTAACTCAAAACGGATTAAAGAATTGAATTTAAGACCAGAAACCATAAAATTCCTGGAAGAAAACACAGGTGGTAAGCTCTTTGACATCGGTCTTAGCACTGAATTTTTGGATCAGACTCCAAAAGCAAAGGCAACAGAAGTAAAAATAAACAAGTGGAACTACATCAAACTAAAAGACTTCTGCACAGCAAAGGAAACCATCAATAAAATAAAAAGATAGCGTACTGAATGGGAGAAGATATCTGTAAATCATATATCTAATAAGGGGTTAATATCCAAAATATACATTAAAAAATGCAAACAACTAAATAGCAAAAAACCAACCAACCAACAACAATCTAATTAAAAACTGGCAGAGAATCTAAATGAACATTTTTCCAAAGAAGACATACAGATGACAGACAAGCACACGACATGTTCAATATCATTTATCATCAGGGAAATGCAAATCAAAACCACAATGAGATATCACCTTGCATCTTTTAAAGTGGCTATTATCAAAAAGACAAGAGATAGTGTCAGAGGATGTGAAGAAAAAAGAAGTCTTGTACCTTGTTGGTGGGAACATAAAGTGGTTGCAGCTACCATGAAAAAAGAGTACAGATGTTCCTCAAAAAAATTCAAAATAGAACTACCACATGATCCAGCTATTCCACTTCTCGGTGTCTATCCAAAAATGTTAATTTGAAAAGATATATGCACCCCTATGTCCACTGCAGCATTATTTATAATAGCCAAGATATGGAAACAACCTAAGTATGCACTGATGGATTAATGGATAAAGAAGAAGTGATACATGCACATAGGAATGCTTTTCAGCCATAAAAAAGAATAGAATCTTGCCATGTGTGACAACACAGATGGACCTTAATAGTATAAGGCTGCATGAAATAAGCCAGACAAAGACAAATACCATATGATTTCACTTATATGTGGAGTCAAAACCAAAACAAACATTAAAACTCATAGACAGAGGGGTGCCTGGGTGGCTCAGTCAGTTAAGTGCCCGGCTCTTGGTTTTGGCTCAGGTCATGACCTCAGTGTTGTGAGATCAAGCCCCACATTGGGCTCTGTGCTCAGCGGGGAGTCTGCTTGGGATTCTTTCTCTCCCTCTGCCTCTCCCCACGGCTCTCTCTCCCTCTCAAATAATAAATAAATCTTAAAAAAAACCCCAAAAAAACAAAAAACCTCATAGATAGGGAAAATGGATTGTGGTTACAGAGGGGAAGGGGGTTGGGCGAAAAGGGTGACGGGGTCCATTGTATGGTGATGGACAGTAACTAGAGTTACTGCAGTGATTACACCTTGCAGTCTGTTCAAAAATCTAATTATGTTGTACATCTAAAACTAATATAATGTTATATACCAATTTAATTCAATGAAAAAAGGGTGACAATTAACTCAATATATAAAGTGCTTATTTTGTAAAGAAGAAATCTAATAGAAAACTCAAGTTTTTTTCTTCTCCATTGAATTGTTCATGTATCTTTTTTTAATAGGATCACAGATTTTTTTTTTTAAGATTTTATTTATTCATTTGAGAAAGAAAGAAAGAGGGAGTGCAAGCATGGGGAAGGAGCAGAGGGAGAGGGCAGAGCCTGATGGGGGGGGCCCTCGATCCCAGGACCCCAGGATCATGATCTGAGCCGAAGGCACTCAACCGACTGAGCCACTAAGGCGCCCCTGTATTGTTCATGTATCTTAACAGTCGCAGTTTTGAGGTGATGTCATTGTTAGTATAGTTGAACTCATTATCTACTCTAGCTCTTAGAATTTTTATATGAATAGGAGAGGTTCAAAGTGACATTTCAAGGTGTGTAGATAAACCATTTGGATTGAGTACAGTCTGGGCCCCCTTTAAACGGCAGTGAGTGGAAGCTGCCTACTCTGTGCACATGGAAGCTTGGATAAAGAAACTAAGTGTTTGAAAGAAATCTGGTCAAGCTGACAAAAGAGGCCCATTTGGCATTAGGAGACAAAGGATTGTGTTGACTTGAGCAAAAGGGTAACAGCAAAAAAAAAAAAAGCACACAATTACCATTCTTTTACAAAACCAACAGTTCACTGATTTCCAATAAAAATTAAGACTGAGAGTTGAAATTCAAAAATTTGTGAGGGATCACTTAATGAATTCGTTTCCTTCCAATCATTAAAATTTCCACCAAGTTGGGAAGAAGATGAGCTGAGGAAGACAGCAGGAGTTAGCCATCAAACGCGTCAGAGGAAACAGTTCTGCAGCATTGCAATCCTCAGGAGTTCCGGAAGAACCTGGTCATCCCGATGGCAGTCCTCGCTCTAACTTCAGTGCTGCCGCTCGGCTGGGGTGCTCCTCCCTGGCCCTCCACCCGCCGCCCCTGCCTGTAACTCTCCTCCGTGGGGAGAGTTTCAGCTTCACGTGTCCTCCCTCGAGGATCCTGTTCAAGCTGAGGTCAGATTGCACAGGAAGCTCTTCACTTAACCTTTACTCTCTATTATAGAGTTTTACAGAAAGAATAAAGGTCACTGCACTTGTTTAGTCCGTGGGTTTTAATTTTATCTTAATTACCTTCAGGGCCTGTTATTCGGGTCAAAACTTCATTGGCTTACACAAAATTCTTTCCATTGTGCCTTTGATGGTTTGCAAATATTTTTGCAAATTGCACCCAGTGGCTGTTAATTTTGACAGTTGTTTTCTCTTCTACTACCCTAGATTCTCTTGGAACCAGGACCCTAAGGGGTTGAGGAGGCTGGTTCCATCACATTGTGCCCATCACTCCTCCAAAGTCAACTCCCTCAGTCTTCTTCCTCCAAAGCCCTCCACAACTTGTTGCCAACAATCTGTTCCTTGTGTCTTTAGCGAAGGAAGAGAAAATTGTCCTTTTGAATGATTTTTAGAGGAAACCTGAAAAATAATCTTTTTGGGGAAGCCTTCCTTTTTTAACATGGTATTAGTAGTGAAGAGTGAAAACAAAATAATAAAATGGAAACAAACACCTTGATTCAAAAGTCAGACATTTTGTCAAATTAATCGAGAATAAACCTTCAACTGAGAGAGGAGGGAAGGGTGGCTTGGGAGACAAGTTGACTGAAGTAAAGCCATTTTGGTTTTAGGCTGATCTTTAACCTAAAAGTCAGGTCATAGAGTCACAAGATCCAATTCAAGGAAAACCGCAAGACCCTACTCTCTCTGGCAGTAAAAGCCACAAAGGCTGAAAGTTCTTAAATTTGCTTCCTGTGGGTAATTCTGTAACTCTAGGACAATGGAAAAATGAACCGCCCAATGTAAGTAATAAATCTAAATGGAAAGAGTAAGCCTCTCCCTATATGGTTAGTTAATTTTTAAATATTTATAAAACTCTTCATTAGAACACCATTTACCAAAATAAACTCAAAATGGATTAAAGACCCAAATGAGAGACTTGAAACCATAAAAATCCTAAAAGAGAACACAGGCAATAATTTCTCTAATATAGGCTATAGCAATCTTTTTTTTTTTTTAGATATGTCTCCTGAGGCAAGGGAAACAAAAGCAAAAATAAACTACTGGGATTCCATCAAAATAACATGACTATGAGTGATGGGTCTAGGAGTATATTCAAACTGTGTCCTCTGTTCTGGTTTTTGTTTATTGTCTTCTTGAATATATGATTTGCAAATATTTTCTTCCATTCTGCAGGTTGCCTTTTCACTCTGTTAATGATGTCCTTTGATGCAAATTTAAAATTTTAAATAAAAAAAATAAAAAAATAAAGGCTTCTGCACAGTGAAGGAAACAATCAACAAAACCAAAAGACAACCAACAGAATGGGAGAAGATATTTGCAAATGACATATCTGATAAAGGGTTAGTACCCAAAATCTATAAAGAACTTATACAAATCAACACTTAAAAAGCAAATAATCCAATTAAAAAATGGGCGAAGACATGAATAGATATTTTTCCAAAGAAGACATCCAGATGGCCAACAGTCCCATGAAAAGATGCTCAGCATCACTCATAATCAGGGAAATGCAAATCAAAACTGCAATGAGATACCATCTCACACCAGTCAGAATGGCTAAAATCAAAAAATGCAAGAAACAACAGCTGTTGCTGAGGATGTGGAGAAACGGGGACTCTTGTGCACTGTTGGTGGGAATGCAAACTGGTGCAGCCACTGTGGAAAACAGTGTGGAGTTTCCTCAAAAAGTTAAAAACAGAACTACCCTATGATCCAGTAATCACACTACTGGGTATTTACCCAAAAAATATAAAAACACTACTTCAAAGAGATACATGCACTCCTATGTTTATTGCAGCATTATTTATAATACCTGAAGATACGGAAGCAACCCAAGTGTCCATAGATGAATGGATGAAGAAAATGGGTATATATATATATATACACACACATACACACACATATATATATACATATATGCAATGGAATATTGCAATGCAATGGAATATTACTTAGCCATAAAAAGAATGAAATCTTATCATTTGCAACAACATGGATAGAACCAGAGGGTAGGGCGCCTGGGTGGCTCAGATGGTTAAGTGTCTGCCTTCGGCTCAGGTCATGATCTCAGGGTCCTGGGATCGAGTCCCGCATCAGGTTCCCTGCTCAGTGCAGAGCCTGCTTCTCCCTCTCCCTCTGCCACTCCCTCTGCTTGTGCTCTTCTGTCTATCTCTCTGTCAAATAAATAAAATCTTCAAAAAAAAAAAAAAAAAAGAACTAGAGGGTATTGTCCTAAGTGAAATATGTCAGAGAAAAACAAATATCATATGATTTCACTCATACGTGGAATTTAAGAAACAAAACAAATGAACAAAGGGAGAGAGGGAGAGAGAAAGAGAGAAACCAAGAAACAGACTCCTAAGTACGGAGAACACTCTGATGGTCACCAGAAGGGAGGTGGGTGGGGGATGGGGGAAACAGGTGATGGGGATGAAGGAATGCACTTGTCCTGATGAGCATGGGGTGATGTATGGAAGTATTGAATCACTATATTGTGTACCTGACACTAATATACTGCATGTAAACTAACTGGAATTTAAATAAAAAATTTAAAAAAAAACTTCATTAGTGTCAAAGGGGGGGGTCTTCTTCCCCATCTGGAAGGACAGACCACTACTCTGTGAAGTAGCTCCTTTTTTATTTCCACACTTAATGGATCTTTGTCCCTTTCTCTAAATGGCTTACTCTTGAATTCTTTTCACGCAAAGCCAGGAACCCTCTTGGCGAGGGGACTGAGACACTCTCTCGGGGCCTTGGCCTATGCGGCATCACAACCACATTTATTATTTGTGAAAATATATAGTTTTATTGTTGGTAGAAGCCTTGAGATTAACTTCAAATAATTGTCCATTCAGGAAAATAATACCATCATTTAAAATTATTTTTATTTCCTAATTTTTTATGTGTCTGTATTGTTCTCTTAGGATTTATGTGATTTTTTAGCACGCGCGCATGTGTGTGTATGACAAATGAGCTGGGTTTAAACTGCCTCAAGCCCTTATTCTCAATCCCTTGTCTAGCCCCCTCTTGCTCAGTGACCACTCAGTGGGCTTCTACTATAGCACCTGCTCTCACATAAAAACAGTAATAGTAGCAATCATTCACCCCACTTATTATGTGCCAAGAATAGACACGTGCTTCACGCATATTAACACATTTAATCTTCACGACTACTGTAGGTGGTTGGCACTTTTATCATCTTCGCTTTATGGATGAGGAAAGTAAGGTACAGAGATGTTAGGTAATTTCCTTCCTGAAATTAATTTATGTTTTACTTTATTCCCTGTCATAGGGAAGGTCTACTGGTTGTAAATGGGCAAAAGAAGTTTCTTCCAAATGGCACCATGTTGAGATGCAACTGAGATAATGCTGCAAATATGTCATATTTACCGCCTATGGCTATAGTTCTCCTGAGATCAGTCTTCATGTTTTCATGGATAATCAGAAAGAAGTTTCCTAATTCGTAATTACTTATCTGTATTCTTTTCTTTTCTCTCTTCTTCTGCCTCTCTATATATTTTGCCTATTATTTCTTTCTCCTCATTAACTATGAGTAATTCTTGTTTTTCACAGAGGTGATCATAGTATTGAGTGGAAAACATTTTAGAATGTATTTTTTTAGTTTTTATTTTAATTTTTAAATGTATTTTTAAGAGCATTAAATCTAAAAAGAACTACTTACACGTAGTTCTTGTGTTCACGTGTGTATATGTGTCAATATTCATTTTGTGAAATTCAGATATTATAGACATAGGGTATTTGCACTGCCTTTTTCACTTAAAATATATTGTGGAAAAATACACTGTGAAAAATTTTCCCACACTCTCACATGTTTATTTACCCAATTCAATGCCTACATCATGAAGTTACTGGTAGGATTAATTAAGATAATGTTTAGAAAGCACTAATATATATTCAAATATATTTCATATATATTTGATATATATCAAACACTCAACACATATAAGCCATTATTTGTAAAATAACCATCTCTTTCTTCGCTCTGCTGTCTGCCTTTAATATGGAATATGCACCCCCTTGTGCTTGGCTCTGTCTCACTGTAAGGAGAGAAACTGTGCATCCTGACTCAAGCAGCTCATCATGTAGGTAGGGAGGCCACACAGGGAAGTCTGGCAAAGTAAAAAGGACTGGCTTCTGTTTGGAAAGCTCCAATGAGGAACTGCTGCAGACAAAGTAGTCTAGACCTGGCAGGGAAATGGGGAGAGACCGCCACTCCTAAGCAGCGGTAATGGTAAGGGTTGCTCCCGGTGCTGGACCAACACCAGCCCCCTGCTTCTGCAGGACAAACGGGTCCTCGCCCCTGCTCCAAAGAGCTTCCATGTCCAGACGTCTTCTGCACAACTCCACTTCCCCGGGATAAAATGTCTTAGATACTGGATTATCTTCTGGGTATTTGGATTCTGGGTAAATGTTGTTGACTGGGACTGCCCGGAATCGTCTGTCTGCTAAGACAATGCATCCTGTTTCACCATTTCATCCCAGCTCTGCTGACAGAAATGGCTCTCCTTTTGCAATACCATTTGATTCCTAATATCAATGCACCTGTCTCTCATCACTGCATTATGTACAAGTTCTTTTTGACTTTTTTTCTTTTTCCACTCACAACACCCTTGAGTTAACATGCACGTCTTTCCGGCCTGGTCCTACTATAGTCTGACTCTGGGTAATTAATTAGATTAATAATTTAGATTACATTATTACTTTAGGTCACTGCCATCTGCTAGGAAATTTGGTCAAATGTAGGAAGGAAACAAAATTTGTCAAAAGAATCCAAAATGGATAGCTGATATTTAGTTAATCTAGCTCCAGATTACACACCTATCAAATGGTGGAACTAACACTCAAGCTCAGACAACCTGCTTTCAGAGGTCAACCATGCTCAACTAGAGAATGCTGACTTTCTCTAAATTGTGAGTGCTGCGGTCAAGCAGGTGAATACTGTTTACTTCTAAGTAGTTTGCATTTACTTAAACTGTAGTTAAATAGTTTTGAAGGAAATTTCCACAGTCAATATGTTAATCTTTTTTTTTATAGGGCAACCCCAATGCCTTCCCTTAGAAATATTTTACAGCACTGTTATTCTTAACTATTTCATTACCACCTCTGATACTCCAAATTAACTCCAAAATGAAAATGAGGAAGATTTTCTTAACTAAAAAGGGAAGGATCACTGATACAAAGGGCAACCACCCCCCCCCAGCTCTAGCCTTGAAGACATTGAAAACTTGAATAAACAATCATTGATATTGCTCCTTTGCCCAAGAACATTCCCTGGCAAGCATGCCTGAGCTCTCTTTGTAATTGATTTCATGGGAGCAAAACACCTCCTGAAAATTAACATTATTATTAAACCACTTCAGCATTTTTTTTTTCCAATAAGTCGTAATAGTGACTTGTGGAAATGGAAAGAAATTTTTTAAAAAATATCTTCTTAGTGAGGTCTGTGGGGCTGGAGGGAAAGATAAAGAAAAAATCTACATACACATATATACAATGAAAATATATAACAAATAAATATAACGAATATATTATTAATATATAAATAATTGATATGCATATATGTGTGTGTGTTTAGATAGCAAGCACGTGTCTTCTGTACCCTGAGAGTCACACAGTAGCATAAAATGCAAAAGCCTGTGTGTGTGTGTATGTATGTATGTAAACTGCAATTGACATACGCTTCTTGGAAATTCATTTCAGGAAGTATTCGCTTTCTGAAAAGCCCATTTACAAAATGTTAATGCTATCATAGCATTAGCCCAGAGCCTCTTTACACAGATAGTATCCTTGTGCATTCAAAATAAAGTTCAATTTCCATCTGACTTTTCAGAGCAAAGGTTTATAATGGAGTACATTTGCAGTTAACATAGTCGCTACCATTTACCTGGAGAAGCATTCCTGTGTTAACACGTACTCGAGAAGAGCCCCTTTCCCAGTCAGTAGCAAACAGACCTTGGCAGGGCTATCAGAGAGAGCTGCATCAGTGTCCCCCCAGGCTCATTACACAAAACACGAGGGATAATGGTTGGAAGTAAAATATGGCCTAATTCTCAAAGGCTTAAATGAGAGGGGTGGACCCATGGATCAAGACAGGCACACCCCTCTTCCCTTTCAACCACTGCATCTGTGCTGGACCCGATAAGGAGGCTCCCTGATAGGTCAGCTTGAAGGCTTCTGATCTATTCAGAAAAGAACATTTTAAAAAAGAGTCACATCAGCTTAATTCGCATGAAAGAGGTTACACGGAGAGCAAAATTCACTGATCTCATAAATAGAAACTGATAAATTCAAAAGGGCTTAGTATCCTCGAATTTTAATCTAGGGAGAATAGCTCACTTTAATGCTGGGGATTTTCAAGCTTTTTATCTGGTAGTTGGTGAGATGAGCTTGCTCCAGGATTCTAGATAATCCTGTCCCCTATGATGCCCTTGGAAATGTGTGTGGATTGCAGAACTGCATCTGGGATGAAGACGGGGAGAGCAAACTTTGCAAATGATTTCTCTGCGACTGCTCCCCACAGAGAACAGAGGCTTTATACCCACAGTCGTGAATGTGGGCTTGACTACAACGTATTTGAATATTATGGCTGAGATGTATGATTTCTTTTTCTAATTTTCAGTATCACTGCAGATATTCAATTTTCCCTAGAGAGGACCACTAGATTATCATTTAAATTACCCACTGAATCATATGCAAGGAAACAATGGCTAATGTTATTTTTAACCATTTAGCATAATTCCTTCTATCATTTTCAACTCACTTGAATAGGAGAACATTAAGATTATAAATAAAAACAGCATTAGTTGGAAGCAAGTCCTATTCAAATAATGTATATAGGAAAAACTTCTGACTTTCATCTGGCCTTGATATAGTAGATATTTCCAATAAAAACTATGTTTTCTAATTTGCAGGGATCAATCACTGTCTTTAGATAGCAAGCATCATGTCTTCTGTACCCTGAGAGTCACATGGTAGCATAAAATGCAAAAGCTGATAAGATAAAATACAGCTGATGGGGAAACTCCACAAACACTCAAAGAGGTACATAGTCAACCGGGTCCAAATCTAGGCCACAGACACTAAAGGTGCAAGAAATGGTAATTCACCATCAGATGGAAGGCCGATCAGCCCTCTCCTTTGACGTGAAATGATTAGGAAAGCCTTCTCAGAAAGGCTAAGATTGGATTTGGTCCTTAAAGATGAGAAACAAGCCCGATAAACAGAGATGTGGAGAGGCGGGTGTCCCGGGATTGACAGCATCGCTTGATAAGGGACGTTGTCCAGGTCAGAGTAAATAGCACTGTAACAGAAAAGCTGGAAATTTCAATAGCAGCACAATAAAATGCTATTTGTCACTCACATCAAAGTCTTTTACAGGTCGTGCTACCTTCCTTCATACCAAAGCTCCGCTATTTGGAGCAGACAGCTCTCGGGTCACTGGGCAGAAGCAACCACCCTGCCTGGCATGGCTGAAGCAGAGGCTGAGCTACATGAGTGGAGCCCTTGAAAGCTGATGACCCCCTCTTCTCTCCAGAATAGATGGGCTCTCCGAACTTGCAAATGGAATAGGGTTGCCAAATTGGAGAGTGCTTGGAGCCTCGGACTGAGAATTCATTTTATTTCACAGGTTAGGGACCACAGACACTAGCCTGAGAGAGGATCATCCAAAAGACACCAAAAAGAAGGAAACCATGCATGGGGAGAAAAGAGTAATATACCAGCCACTAAAGATGGGACTCAACATGGGACTCTAAAACAGCGATTTAGAGAACTACTAATTTTTGCTTTTTCAGAACTTAATTCATATGCCCGGTGGAGTCGCTCGTGCCCCAACACTCGATCATATTTGACACTGGATACTAATGAACCGAGCAGCAGCTATGTGCGAGGTTGAACCCACTAGTGCAGGATGCACCTGTTTCTAGATCCCAGGTTCTCAGGATGTGCTAGTGAACAAAACAGAAAAAGTCGCTGCCCTCACAGAGCTTACATTCTGCTGGGGGGGAAATATTTTGATTTTTGACTTTCCTAAACTCGGAAAGGGCCCAAGAAATCCCAGTCCTCTTCTTTGAACCAAAGGCCACAAACATGTCCAACCACCTTCCCCAGAGTCAGTGCCCCTCCCCCTTCCTCCAGGGGCCAGGGCTTCAAGAAGCACTTCCCTGCCACAGGAAGATCACTGGGCTGGGGAGAAAGAGAAGCTCCTGTCCCTAAAACGCTGACAGATCGGGCACTTCTAGCCCACACAGTCCCTAAACCACTGAACTGGTAGAATCTGATGTCCCTAACACACACCCCCACGAGGGCCTAGCCAGACTGGCATCTTCTAGAAGGGCAGTGGGGATGCACGATCTCTCCACTCCATATCCTCTATCTTAGGTAACTTACAAACCTCAGGACACTAAAGTCTGTGAAGTCCTATGTTTCCTAGACAGCTCAGAGAGCTTCCCCGTACTCCTTAGGCCCTTTTACTGCCCACCCCCTGGTTCCTAATATATTGCTGTTTTCTAGACATTGTTAGAGCTGGCTGTGTTTCTCTTCTTCTAGACAAGGTTTTTGAGAGCAGTAGTCACTTTTCTGTCATCTACGGTACTAACGAAAAGTACCTTTAACTTGAGTACTGAAGATATATCTACAGAATATTACTTTGTGACGAAGACACAGTCTTTTACCACCATATGCATAAGTGATGCCAGAGGTTGTTGGGAAGTTATCAAGTGCCTCCTGGAACAATCTCAGCCCCAAAATGGACTTCTGGTCATGTTCCTCCCAGGCCTCTTCCCTGCACACGATCCACCCTAAATCTCTGTGGCGCAGTGGTTATTGAACTCAGCTCAAACCCTGTGGAGAACATTAATGAAACGGGAGGAGACTCGGTGTGACTATTGGTGGGGAGAGGCCACAAGACCTCTTGGACGCCCCTAGTCTCTCTGAAAGCAGCTGAGGAAAGGCTGGAGTCACACCTCCCAACACACAGACCTTCTCCCAAACACACACCTCTCTGATGTAGCATTAAAAATGCAACAGTAGGGGCACCTGGGTGGCTCAGTCAGTTGAGCGACTGACTCTTGATTTCGGCTCCAGTTGTGGAATCGAGCCCCATACTGGGCTCCCTGCTCAGCATGGAGTCTGCTTCTCCTTCTCCCACCCCCTGCTCTCTCTGTCTCTCTCTCTCTCTCAAATAAAGAGATAAATAAATAAATAAATAAATAAATAAATAAATAAACAAACAAACAAACAAACAAAATCTTGGGGAAAAAATTTTTTTAAGATTTTTATTTATTTGACAGGGAGAGACACAGTGAGAGAGGGAACACAAGCAGGGGAAGCGGGAGAAAGAGAAGCAGGCTCCCTGGGGAGCCCGATGCGGGGCTCGATCCCAGGACCCTGGGATCATGACCTGAGCCGAAGGCAGGCGCCTAATGACTGAGCCACCCAGGCGCCCCTTGAAAAAAGTTTTAAAAAATTTTAAATGTGACTGTAAAGAAAGAGCACAGAAAGACTCCAGTGAGAAGGAAGAACTCTGCCACAGTGGCTCAGAGTTGGCTTCTAGATGCACTGACCCAGGCTCCAGTCCCTTTTCTGCTGCATGCAGCTGTATGATCTGGGGCAAGTTCTTTAAACTTCAGAGACTGTTTTTCTGTAACTGTAAAATGAGGATAACAATATTATCTATTATTATAAGGACTGGATGAGAAAATCACTTGGCCTATAGCAGTGCTCAATGAATAGGAGTAAGCAATAGAGTGAAGAACAATAAATATAACTGATATAGCATAAGGATTTGATAAAGGAAGGTCAATGGTATAGGTAAGAACAGCTAGCACAGAATGGACATCTCAGAGATGTCGGGAATCTTTCTGGAACATACAAGTCTAACCAGTCCAGAGCTAGGATTATAAGAGCAGGGGCCTTCTCTTTTTCACCACTGCATCCAGTATTCTTAGCAAAGTGCTTAGGAAGTACTTGTTAAAGATAAAATACGGGGCTTCAAATAGCCAACACAATATTGAAGGAGAACAACACATAGGGCCGACAGTACTCAACTTACTGACTTTCTATAAAGCTACAGTAACAAGACTAGAGTTTTGGAGAAAGGAGAGGCAGATGGATCAACAGAAGAGAATAGAGAGCCCAGAAGCAGAACCACACAATTGGGTCAACTCATCTTTGACAAAGGAGCAAAGAAATCCAATGGAGAAAGGGTCATTTCAACAAACCGTCCTTATACAACCAGACACACATATGCCCCCCATCCAAAAAAAGAATCTAGGCACAGATATTATAATTTTCACAAAAATTCATTAAAATCATAGGCTTAAATGTAAAATGCAAAATTATAAAACTAAAACAAAATATAGAACAACATCTAGGTGACGTGTCTGGTGATGACTTTAAACACACCAAAAGCACAATGCATAAAGGTAAATTTGATAAACCGGACTTCATGAAAGTTAAAAACATTTGCTCTGTGAAAAACAGTTAAGAGGATGATAAGATAAGCCATGGAGTAGCAGAAATATATCTGCAAAATACAAATATTGTGAAGAACTGCTGTCCAAAATAGACAAAGAGCTCTTAAAACTCAACAAGAAAACAAACAATCCCATTTAAAAATGGACACAAGACCTGAACAGACACCTTAACAGAGAAGGTGTGTAGATAACAAATAAGCATATGAAAAGATGCTTAGCATCATATGTCACCATGGAAGCTAAGGTAGGATAATGGGACATACTCTACACTTACTGGAATGGCTAGAATCCAAAGCACCGGCAATAGCAAAAGCTGGGGGGGATGTGGAACCACAGGGACTCTTACTCCTGCTGCGAAAGCAAAATGGCACAGCTGCTTGGGAAGACTGTAGTTTCCTACACAACCTAACAGACTCCTGTCCTACAATCTAGTACTCATGCTCCTTGGTATTTACCCAAATGAATTAAAGACTTAGGACCACATAAAAACCTGTATGTGAATATTTATAGCAGCTTTATTCATAACTGACGAATCTCAGAAACAACCAGGGTTGTCCTTCAGAAGGTGAATGGATAAAGTGTGGTCCATCCAGACAACAGAATATTATTCGGCACTAAAGTGAAACTAGCTATCAAACCACAAAAAGACATGAAGGAACCTTAAAAGCATATTGCTAATGACAGAAGCCAATCTGAAAGGACTACATACCATATTATTCCAACCACCTGACATCTTGGAAAAGATAAAATTATAGAGACAATCAAAATTTAGTGGTTGTCACAAAGGGGTTTGGGGGGGAAGAAGGGATGAACAGGTAGAACATGGAGGAACTTTAGGGCATTGAAATGATTCTGTATGAGACAGTTAAGGTGGCTACATGTCATTATATGTTGTATACAACCCCACAGAATGTAGGGCACAAAGAATGAACCCTAATGTAAACTATGGACGTCAGTTAATAATAGTGTATCAATACTGGTTCATCAATCACAACAAATGGCCCACAATAACAGAAGACATAAATACTAGGGGAAATTGTGTGGGTTGAGGGAAAGGGGAGATATTTGGGAGTCTATGTATTTTCTAATCAATTTTTTCAGTAAGCCTAAAATTTTCCTTTAAAAAAGTAAAGTCTATTAATATAAAAAATGTTTTAAAATGAAATACGGCACAGGTCCTCCCATTCATCATCTAATGATGGTGCATCTATTTTATCTGCGACAATACCCAATGCAAAACAGAAATTGGAAGTAACAATTTGAAAACAAGTTAGAGGTCCATCCAATTCACAGGTAATTTCTGTCTAGTCGTTGTGCAGATAAGAGTATCATCAAGACCTTTTCCTCGGGCTGTGTTTAAATACAAAGGGGAAATAAGGCAAGAAGCCCTCCAGGGCTGTGGCCTGAGGAAGGTTTGCTGTCAATCATAAAGACATCTCAGAAAATCATCAAGTTCATCTTCTCAGCCTTTAGTCAATATATCTATAATCTCCAAATCCTTCTCTTCATAAGGCTTAATGATGCAAAGACAGATCATTAAATTATTTTTGATTCTTTGGATCAATGACCAGCCAGTATTATTAAATTAAAAACAAAAAAATTCCATCTAGCAGATACCACTTTCCAATGTGTATCACAAACATTTACTAAATGCTTTTACTTTCAACCTATTCACCACTCTTTAGGAAACCCCACAGTGGGGTCCCTGGGTGGCTCAGTTGGTTAAGGTTGTGATCTCAGGGCGGTCAACTCAGGGTCATGGGATGGAGCCCCTGCCTTGGGCTCTGAACTCAGCAGGGAGTCTGCTTGAGATTCTCTCCCTCTCCCTCTGCCCCTCCCCACCTGCTTGTACTCTCTC
Organism: Mirounga leonina; assembly: GCF_011800145.1. Taxonomy (NCBI): domain Eukaryota; kingdom Metazoa; phylum Chordata; class Mammalia; order Carnivora; family Phocidae; genus Mirounga; species Mirounga leonina. Next base: position 14,438,279 of record NW_023270380.1, on the reverse strand, counting down.
TAAAAGAAGAAAGAAGAAACAAAGAAAGAAAGAAAGAAAGAAAGAAAGAAAGAAAGAAAGAAAGAAAGAAAGAAAGAAAGAA
>NW_023270380.1:14389872-14438187 GCF_011800145.1 Mirounga leonina | reverse complement strand
GAAAGAAAGAAAGAAAGAAAGAAAGAAAGAAAGAAAGAAAGAAAGAATAGAACAGAACATGAGAGGGATTATTAAAACAGTTGTGAGAGACAATGATATATTTCAATAAAAATAATTATGCTATTTTTAAAAAAATAATTCTGTTATTTTTGAAAACACTACAAATCTCATTAGGTTTTTAAAGTTTTACATTGCAACTTAGAAATCTATAACTTCTCTTTGGTTTTTGTAGAGACTACAAAAGACCTAATTATTTAAAAAACATAATTTACAACTGGAATTCTCTAACAAAATACAATGCATTAGAAATACTTCATGGGGCACCTGGGTGGCTCAGTTGGTTAAGCAACTGCCTTCAGCTCAGGTCATGATCCTGGAGTCCCAGGATCGAGTCCCGCATCGGGCTCCCTGCTCGGCGGGGAGTCTGCTTCTCCCTCTGACCCTCTCCCCCTCTCATGTGCTCTCTCTCATTCTCTCTCTCTCTCAAATAAATAAATAAAATCTTAAAAAAAAAAAAAGAAATACTTCATGTAATATTTTTTACAATCCAATGCTTGACTGAGCTGAAATAATGTCAGAATTGGCATTTGGCTTCACAGCAGTGTCCAGAAAAATTGGTTGGCAGTAAGACTGCCAGTTAAACATAACTTAGATGGTTGATTCTGGACTCTCTTAGGAAGAGCTCAGTCATCTTCATGGGGATAGTCTGGTTCACGTGCCCTTAGCACACATGCAACACCTAGTGACTCCCCGGGAATGCAGGACACTTCCAGGGTGACCAAGTCCTCTATGAGAACCAGAATGGTAGGAAAACCCATGTCAGCTGTTCTAATTACTAATTTAAGTATTCCTATTTAAGATTATTTGCATTCATTTTCTCTGAGGTACAGTTTTCACAAAATTTCTGAAAACTGTGTTTATTAGCATTCATCTTTCAACAAGGCGATATATACTTCCTAACACTTGGTCAAACGAGCATTAAGAAGGCAATGCACACTTTGCCAAATATTTCATTTTTTTTAACCTGTGTTTTCACATGATGTGGGACACTGGAGATGACTAAATTCAATTCAGTTCTTGCTCAAAAACAAGGCATAAACAATATTCATAATAAATGTGAACTTAAAATGATTGGTATGGCTATATTTTAGTGAAGACAACACCTTTCCAAGGACAATGCCCCACGTGACTGTGTTCTTTATGAAAGTAGCACATGGCTACTTCATCAAGCTGTCCCCCACTGGCCAACACAAATCCCACAAACAATAGATTGGCCCAGAGCTGGATGAAGAAACTGTTTCAGGTGCCAGGTCTCTTGGGGTTATAATACCTCACTGGCATGCCGAAACACCACTGGGATAACAATAATAATAACTGCTAATTCTTCAAGAGAGCTTACCCTGAGTCAGACCTTTCTAAGCATTTTACCCATAATAAGTCATTGGATCGTTACCAACAGGGCCGTAAGTAGGTACTGCTGGCTCAGTTTGTAATGGCTGCCAATTTCCATGGTGTAGACACTCTCATCATGATCATCATCAGTTTCAAGCTCCCACCATGACATATTTATACCAGTCAGATGAATGGACGTCCATGTCTACTTGTGTGGGAGGAGCACAGATGATAATATAATACACTACAATAATTAGCCAGTGAAGTTCTGAGGATTTACACATTGTGTTTTTAAGATACTTTATAAGCCGTGAATTTACAGAATTTAACTTTCAGTAATGACTCCCCTTAATTGGCTTACAAAATTGCCGAACCTTTAACAATCCATCCTCGTGGTTTAGTATGGGCTGGCTCTGAACTGGGCAGAGAGCTCAAGCAACTTGTTCAAAGACAAGACATAAATAATATGAAGTATGTGCCCTGCACCACACTCGCAACAACCCAGTGGCACAGACATTAAGACTCTCTCCATATTATAAGTGAGGAAACAGGTATGAAAAGGTCACCCAGCAAGACGATGACAGCAATGTATTCAAACCCACATAGTTCCAGAGTCTCTGCTCCAGTCACTACACTAGTATGTCCCAGCTCAGCAAGAAAATAGAAAATCATGACAAAAATCTCTCAACCTTTATGTTCTAACATAAAGCAGCTGATTTAGTAATGAGAAAAAAATTGGAAAATAAGTCAAAATAACTGACATTTTCACCTGAATGTTCTTCTCAAAATGATTTCACAAATACTCAGTGCATTGGACCATTTGATCTCAAAAGTATCTTCATTTGTCCTTGTTTCATAAGTGACAAAATGGAGAACTAAGCCAGTAAGTGACTCATCCACATTGCACCTAGAAAAAGGTGAGGACGAGCGCCAACTCAGGATTTACTTCATAAATGTCAACTCTGCAGAAGGAGCTGCTCAATTCCACAGCTCTATAGGAGTGCTTAAGCCTGAGGAAACAGCATACAAAGGTAACAGAGATCCAGATCATTCTTTGATCTAACAGGCCTATGGCAAGAAATGTTCCATTACTGGCCGTGAGACAGGAAGTGGTCAGCAAGGGAGAGTCCACCAGCTTCCCGGCCCCAGAGCCCCCTTCCTGACCCGCTGTGGGGGGGCCCCCAGGCTCAGGCCCCCTCAGCCGCCCAGGGCACTCTGAGAGCCCCCCCTTCCCCACTGCTATGGACCACCCCCCCACGTCCCCAGAGTAACGCAGGGCCCTTTAATCATGGAATCAGTGGGAAGACAGGTTCAGTATTCTGAAATTTAGTGCATCTATTTTTATGATTCTGCAGAATACTTCACTGTTTCTTTTGTCTACCATCTACATTCCACTTTAACGTTATTAAAAAATAAGCAAACAAAACCTCTACATCTAACTAGAAATGTGAGTATTTGAGACATATAGCCAATTGCAAGTAATACAAAGCGTCATGAAAATCTCAAATGCATCTTATTCTTCTTCTACAAGAAAGGCAGAGTGTGGCAGAATTTTTTTTTAACAAAGAATGTAAACTGCTAGAGGATACGCCCCACAAAGGAAGGGGCATCTGTCTGTGTTGTTTGCTGGGGTACGAGCATCATGCCTGGCACATAGTAGGTGCTCAATAATCATGTTAAAAATGAATGCTTATTTAGTTACACATCTAAGTTATTATGAGAATAAAGTCTTTTTCACATCCTATATTGTTTTATTAATCTGGGAACTCAACAGAGGTTTTTCAGGGATTTTAATATTTTTCAGGCAGTAGAGCCTTTCTTGAAATCACAGGTACCCAAACAAAGACATAGATCGGGGGGGGGGGGTATTCTAAACTTCCTTCCAAGACCTGTATGGTTATAATTTTACTTTATAAAGACAATCTCTTAAAACCTGAAAATAAGACTGATAGATGTTACTTGCCTATCCATGTCAATTTCAGTTATTAATTCTCATTTCCTTCTGATTGTGCAATATCCTGACTCACACACTTACAAATAATGGCAAAGGATAAGAATTTTTAAACAGCTCACCTCAGATTCATGACATTTAAAAAAACCTATTGCACCACTGAAGTCTGATGAAAGAGAAAATTAACATACTGATGGTCTTTGATGTCTCCAAATTTGGTAATGACACATTCATTTAAAAAATGAAATAAATGAATTGAATCAAACATTCATCAAGCTTCTGATGTACATCCATGGACAATGTCATGCATGTAATCATCATACAATTCGCCCTCCATCCTTGTGCCACTAGATAAGACACAGAAGGCTCATTTTACAAATACAAATGTGTTAAAATAAATGAAAACAAAACCATGGACAAACAGAAACAAACTGCCTTTTATGCGAAAGGTCTTTTTTATCATTATTGCTATCTTCATAAGTTCTCAAACTCCAAGTTTGATCAATAAACCAATAAATACAATGGTAGGTGCCATGAGGATGGTGGGGATAGGGCTTACAAAGATGAATAAGAACATAAGTTTGAAAACGTGAAATGCCAAAATGGTACAGATTTGTGACAATATGTGAGTTTATGGAGAAACTGTTCTCCATGGGCCCCTCACATTGCCACAATCCCTTTGTCTTATCTGTTCAAGGGTTGTTGTATAGTGAACAGCACTGGGAGACAGAGCGTCTCCCTCTCAAGCAAAAGAGCAGGCTTGTTTCCAACCTACTGTAATAACTCATCAGGGAACCAGAGCCATGCTTCTTCCCGTGAGGACTGGATCTCAGCCTGAAGGCAAGGTTCGTCATTCTTTGAGTGACCTATTTCATCCAAGGGTATAATGGCTAATATTCAAGACATGGCCATCAATTATTGCTGATTTTGCACATCTTGAGTCTCTGAGGCCAGAGGACCAGTTATTAGGCAGGACAACCTGCAGAATGGTTTCTGCAAGCGAAAACAGGAAATGTCTTGAATTTACTCTAACAAATGTGTTCACTATCTCCAATAAGTGCCAACAACTCTCTGAGACATTCCCACTTTTATACTTTTGTTTATTCATCTGTACCAGGAAAATACGAGCGAGATTTCACTTGGCTTTAAGGAGAGTAAATCTGCCACTGTAGTAATTAACAATATAGACTTAGAAATTCAATAGTTTCCTATTTGCTGTTAATTGTTTATTATGATATAGATACACTTATTAATCATTTATGATCTTCTAAGAATATCCCTGTATCATAGTACAAAAAGGTACAAATGCCACGTTTTGCTTTGCTCTAGTAACCAAAACTGGATTTCCTATTTCCCTCTAGACACGTAAAAATAAATAAAAAAAAATTAATAGCTCAAGGTTCCCCTCTCCTTAGTCATCATTCCCACAGGAATCGGAAGAGAGCAGCTGATTGCTCAGGTTTCCCCACAGAAGCTAATGTGCAGTCTCTGTCATCACAGTTCATGAAACAGACTCCTTAACAGGAAGAAGACAAGGCCCTCTCCTCGAGTCTTCCAGCAGTTCACTCCACTGAAGGGCAGTTTAAGGTGAAAAAGGACCTGCGTGGTTAAATAATCTGTAAGGACTGGGTGAAATAAGAGTAACCAGGTGTCTTGACTGCAGGACTTTCTGAGCCTTTCCTTACTGAGCTCAGGCACTTGGGGAACGCAGAGAGGGAAAGAGTGCACCCATTTCCCACACTTGTTTGATCCAGAATCCCAACATTTACAGAATACGTGTTAAAAATCACTGTGTCTGCCCAAGTTAGTCTTTACATACAAGTGACCTGAGTCTCAGGGAAGAGCCCCGTTCAGCGTTCCACGAGTGCTTGTCGCAGAATTCATAAATGCTTTCCCCTTGATACCCATTCTTCTGCCCATTTTCTGGTTTGAGAACACTCCTTAATCTAATCTCTCAGATCTTAAGAATTTTATATCATGTTAAGATAGAAAACATTGTTTCTATATTTTCACCATGCCATTTTTCTTAGACTTCTAATGAACAGCAACAACAAAAAGCTAACACTCTTATCTTCAAAGACGGAGAAAACTCCTTTTTTCATCTTTGCTTCCTTTCCTCTGTCTGGTGTATCTCTCTCTCCCCTCCCACCACATTCCTGAGGCTGCCACACGGCGCTATTTCCTGTGAAGGATCTACTCCTTCACACGACTTAATGCCCAGTGTTAATCCTGGTGTATAATTTATGCCACGCTTTCCATCTATGTGCACAGGAGATCAGTTTGGCCATTAGGGTTATAATGATACCATGTGGTCACCACGTTCCAAACATGGCACTATTTTTACTTAACACCCTTATTAAATTCCCACAAGCATAAAACCTTATGTAATCCCCACAACCACCAATAACATAGGTAATATTAGGACTGCTGCTTTATAAACCAGGAAAATTCGATGTAGAATGTTTCAGTTACTTGCACAAGGTTGCACTTCTAATGAGTTGCTGAGTTCAATTTAAACAGGGGCGGTGGGACTTCACAAACACAGTCTTAACCACTCACTACCTGGCTTTTAACTCGCATAGCAACTAAACACCAAGCTGTTGCTCAGACACTGATGTAGTCACGAAGAAAACAGAAACAATTACTGGGTGGATGTTTAGCGCACCCTTCAACGGAGTTTATTCTCTTCTACTCTGCCTTCTCTTACACTGCTTTCTTTTTAAAAAGCATCATTTTTATCCTGTCTCTCATAAATTCCACACAAAGGTAATGACTCTGCAATAGTGATAAACTTCTATGTGCATTGCGAATGAGCAAATGAAGCTAAATATCCAACCATATACTCAGCAAATATGATGATTTTCACTTTTATTTAATAGCCTGGCAGCTGGAAAGAAAAAAAAGTAATTAAACACTAGTACAATACCTTATTCTTCCTAAGCAAGATAACTACAGATGGTAAGAAAGGCAGAATTCAATGTCATAACTAGACTTTTGAGAAATGATGGCTATTATTTCTATCAACTTATAACTGGACTTTGGATTTAGAATGCAGCTATGACACAGCATGGCTAAAACGTTATATTCAGCTTATTTTTAAAATTGAAAAGGTACCAAGAGAAAGAAATTCCTTTCAGGGGAAAAAAAAAAAGTCAGATTCCTTTAACAGTGATAGGAGTTGAAAATTAGAAAAGAAAAAAAATAGTTATAATCACAAAGGATTAGTCTCTTCTCATCCTTTTTTAAAAATTTTTTATTGTTATGTTAATCACCCTACATTACATCTTTAGTTTTTGATGTAGTGTTCCATGATTCATTGTTTGTGCGTAACACCCAGTGCTCCATGCAGAACGTGCCCTCTTTAATACCCATCATGAGGCTAACCCATCCTCCCACCCACCCTTCCCTCTAGAAGCCTCAGTTTGTTTTTCAGAGCCCATCATCTGTCATGGTTCATCTCCCCCGCCGATTTCCCCCCCTTTATTCTTCTCTTCCTGCTATCTTCTTCTTTTCTTTTTTTTCCTAACATATATTGCATTATTTGTTTCAGAGGTACAGATCTGTGATTTAACAGTTCTGCACAATTCACAGCACTCACCATAGCACATATGCTCCCCAGTGTCTATCACCCAGCCACCCCATCCCTCCCACCCCACCCCCCACTCCAGCAACTCTAAGTTTGTTTTCTGAGATTAAGAATTGCTCATATCAGTGAGGTCATATGATACATGTCTTTCTCTGATTGACTTATTTTGCTCAGCATCCTACCCTCCAGTTCCATCCACGTCATTGCAAATGGCAAGATCTCATTCCTTTTGATGGCTGCATAATATTCCATTGTACATATATACCACAACTTCTTTATCCATTCATCTGTCAATGGACATCTTGGCTCTTTCCACAGTTTGGCTATTGTGCACACTGCTGCTATAAACATTGGGGTGCACGTACCCTTTCGGATCCCTACTTTTGTATCTTTGGGGTAAATACCCAGTAGTGCAATTGCTGGATCGTATGGTAGCTCTATTTTCAACTTTTTGAGGAACCTCCATACTATTTTCCAGAGTGGTTGCACTAGCTTGCATTCCCACCAACAGGGTAGGAGGGTTCCCCTTTCCGCATCCCCGCCAACATCTGTCGTTTTCCTGACTTGTTAATTTTAGCCATTCTGACTGGTGTGAGGTGGTATCTCATTGAGGTTTTGATTTGGATTTCCCTGATGCCAAGCGATGTTGAGCACTTTTTAATGTGTCTGTTGGCCATTTGGATGTCTTCTTTGGAAAAATGTCTGTTCATGTCTTCTGCCCATTTCTTGATTGCATTCTTTGTTCTTTGGGTGTTGAGTTTGGTAAGTTCTTTATAGATTTTGGATACTAGCCCTTTATCTGATATGTCACTTGCAAATTTCTTCTCCCATTCTGTCAGTTGTCTTTTGGTTTTGTTGACTGTTTCCTTTGCTATGAAAAAGATTTTATCTTGATGAAGTCCCAGTAGTTCATTTTTGCCCTCGCTTCCCTTGCCTTTGGCGATGTTTCTAGGAAGATGTTGCTGCGGCTGAGGTCGAAGAGGTTGCTGCCTGTGTTCTCCTTTAGGATTCTGATGGACTCCTGTCTCACACTGAGGTCTTTCAACCATTCGGAGTCTATTTTTGTGTGTGGTGTAAGGAAATGGTCCAGTTTCATTCTTCTGCATGTGGCTGTCCAATTTTCCCAACACCATTTGTTGAAGAGACTGTCTTTGTTCCATTGGACATTCTTTCCTGCTTTGTCAAAAATGAGTTGACCATAGAGTTGAGGGTCCATTTCTGGGCTCTCTATTCTGTTCCATTGATCTCTGTGTCTGTTTTTGTGCCAGTACCATACTGCCTTGATGATGACAGCTTTGTAATAGAGCTGGAAGTCTGGAATTGTGATGCCACCAGCTTTGCTTTTCTTTTTCAACATTCCTCTGGCTATGCTGGGTCTTTTCTGGTTCCATACAAATTTTAGGATTATTTGTTCTGTTTCTTTGAAAAAAGTGGATGGTATTTTGATGGGGATTGCACTGAATGTGTAGATTGCTCTAGGTAGCATTGACATCTTCACAATATTTGTTCTTCCAATCCATGAGCATGGAATGTTTTTCCATTTCTTTGTGTCTTCCTCAATTTCTTTCATGAGTATTTTATAGTTTTCTGAGTACATCTAGATCCTTTGTCTCTTTGGTTAGATTTATTCCTAGGTATCTTATGGTTTTGGGTGCAATTGTAAATGGGATCGACTCCTTAATTTCTCTTTCTTCTGTCTTGTTGTTGGTGTATAGGAATGCCACTGATTTCTGTGCGTTGATTTTATATCCTGCCACTTGACTGAATTCCTGTATGAGTTCTAGCAGTTTTGGGGTGGAGTCTTTTGGGTTTTCCACATAAAGTATCATATCACCTGCAAAGAGTGAGAGTTTGACTTCTTTACAGATTTGGATGCCTTTGATTTCTTTTTGTTGTCTGATTGCTGTGGCTAGGACTTCTAATGCTATGTTGAATAGCAGTGGTGATAGTGGACATCCCTGCCGCGTTCCTGACCTTAGGGGGAAAGCTCTCAGTTTTTCCCCATTGAGAATGATATTCACTGTAGGTTTTTCATAGATGGCTCTTATGATATTGAGGTATGTACCCTCTATGCCTATACTCTGAAGAGTTTTGATCAAGAAAGGATGCTCTACTTTGTCAAATGCTTTTTCTGCATCTACTGAGAGGATCATATGGTTCTTGTTCTTTCTTTTATTAATGTATTGTATCACATTGACTGTTTTGCAGATATTGAACCAACCTGCAGCCCAGGGATAAATCCCACGTGGTCATGGTGAATAATCCTTTTAATGTACTGTTGGATCCTATTGGCTAGTATTTTGGTGAGAATTTTTGCATCCATTTTCATCAGGGATATTGGTCTGTAGTTCTGCTTTTTGATGGCGTCTTTGTCTGGTTTGGGGATCAAGGTAATGGTGGCCTCATGAAACGAGTTTGGAAGTTTTCCTTCCACTTCTATTTTTTGGAACAGTTTCAGAAGAATAGGTATTCATTCTTCTTTAAATGTTTGGTAGAATTCCCCTGGGAAGCTATCTGGCCCTGGGCTCTTGTTTGTTGGGAGATTTTTGATGACTGCTTCAATTTCCTTAGTGGTTATAGGTCTGTTCAGGTTTTCTATTTCTTCCTGGTTCAGTTTTGGTAGTTGATACATCTCTAGGAATGCATCCATTTCTTCCAGGTTATCCAATTTGCTGGCATAGAGTGGCTCATATGTTCTTATAATTGTTTGTATTTCTTCGGTGTTGGTTGTGATCTCTCCTCTTTCATTCATGATTTTGCTGATTTGGGTCATTTTTCTTTTTGATAAGTCTGGCCAGGGGGTTATCAATCTTGTTAATTCTTTCAAAGAACCAGCTCCTAATTTCGTTGATCTGTTCTACTGTCCTTTCGGTTTCTATTTCATTGATTTCTGCTCTGATCTTTATGATTTCTCTTCTCCTGCTGGGTTTAGGCTTTATTTGCTGTTCTTTCTCCAGCTCCTTTAGGTGTAGGGTTAGGTTGTGTACTTGAGACCTTTCTTGTTTCTTGAGAAAGGCTTGTATTGCTATATACTTTCCTCTTAGGACGGCCTTTGCTGCATCCCAAAGACTTTGAACAGTTGTGTTTTCATTTTCATTTGTTTCCATGAATTTTTTTAATTCTTCTTTAATTTCCTGGTTGACCCATTCATTCTTTAGTAGGATGCTCTTTAGCCTCCATGTATTTGAGTTCTTTCCGACTTTCCTCTTGGGATTGAGTTCTAGTTTCAAAGCATTGTGGTCTGAAAATAGGCAGGGAATGATCCCAATCTTTTGGTACCGGTTGAGTTCTGATTTATGACCTAGAATGTGATCGATTTTGGAGAATGTTCCATGGGCACTAGAGAAGAATGTGTATTCCATTGCTTTGGCATGGAATGTTCTGAATATGTCTGTGAAGTCCATTTGGTCCAGTGTGTCTTTAAAGTCTTTACTTCCTTGTTGATCTTTTGCTTAGATGATCTGTCCATTTCAGTGAGGGGGGTGTCAAAGTCCCCCACTATTATTGTATTGTTATCAATGTGTTTCTTTGCTTTTGTTATTAATTGCTTTATATAATTGGCTGCTCCCATGTTAGGGGCATAGATATTTACAATTGTTAGATCTTCTTGTTGGATAGACTCTTTAAGTAGGATGTAGTGTCCTTCCTCATCTATTATTACAGTCTTTGGTTTAAAATCTAATTTGTCTGACATAAGGATTGCTACCCCAGCTTTCTTTTGGTGTCCATTAGCATGGTAAATGGTTTTCCACCCCCTTAATTTCAATCTGGGTGTGTCTTTGGCTCTAAAATGAGTCTCTTGCAGACAGCATATCGATGGGTCTTGTTTTTTAATCCAATCTGATAGCCTGTGTCTTTTGATTGAGGCATTTAGCCCATTTACATTCAGGGTAACTATTGAAAGATAGGAATTTAGCTCCATTGTATTGCCTGTAAGGTGACTGTTACTGTATATTGTCTTTGTTCCTTTCTGGTCTATGTTGCTTTTAGGCTCTCCCTTTGCTTAGAGGACCCCTTTCAAGATTTCTTGTAGGGCTGGTTTCGTGTTTGCAAATTCCTTTAGTTTTTGTTTGTCCTGGAAGCTTTTTATGTCTCCTTCAATTTTCAATGACAGCCTAGCTGGATATAGTATTCTTGGCTGCATATTTTTCTCCTTTAGTGCTCTGAATATATCCTGCCAGTCCTTTCTGGTCTGCCAGGTCTCTGTGGATAGGTCTGTTGCCAATCTAATGTTTCTACCATTGTAGGTTACATATCTCTTCTCCCAAGCTGCTTTCAGGATTTTCTCTTTGTCTCTGAGACTCGTAAGTTTTACTATTAGATGTCGGGGTTTTGACCTATTTTTATTGATTTTGAGAGGGGTTCTCTGTGCCTCCTGGATTTTGATGCCTGTTTCCTTCCCCAAATTAGGGAAGTTCTCTGCTATAATTTACACCAGTATACCTTCTGCCCCTCTCTCTCTTTCTTCTTCTTCTGGGATCCCAATTATTCTAATGTTGTTTTGTCTTATGGTATCGCTTATCTCTCGAATTCTGCCCTCGTGATCCAGTAGTTGTTTCTCTTTTTCTCAGCTTCTTTATTTTCCATCATTTGGTCTTCTATATCACTGATTCTCACTTCTGCCTCATTTATCCTATCAATTAGCACCCCCATTTTTTATTGCCTGTGCCTCTGCTCCGTCTCTGCAGCCGGCTTCCCCACTCCGATACCTGGGAGCTCTGCCGCACTCAGGCACCCCTGGTCTTTCTGTGACCCCGAGGGTCCTGAGACCACACTGTCCCGCGAGGGTTCCACCTCCTGCTTAGCCACTGGAGCGACATCCCTCAGCGGAGCCGACTTCTAAAAGTTCCGATTTTGTGCTCTGCGGCTCTATCACTTGCCAGAAGTGGCCGACAGAGGCCCCCTCCCCCGCTATCCTCCCGAATATCGCCTCGGATTCACTTCTCCGCACGTCCTACCTTCCAGAAAGTGGTCACTTTTCTGTTCAGAGAGTTGTTGCTATTCTTTTCTTCAATCTCCTGTTGAGTTTGTAGGTGTTCAGAATGGTTTGATCCCTATCCAGCTGAATTCCTGAGACCAGACGAAATCCAGGTCTCCTACTGCTCTGCCATCTTGCTCTGCCCACCCCCACTCTTTTCAAAAGACATATCCCTGATTTGATACATGAATTTATTTAATGAAATCTTTTTTTAATTGCAAGAACAATTATTGTAATGAATCATGGTAGTCTATATATTTTAATCTGGTAAAATGACAAGAGATGAAATACTTTCATTTTAAATATTTCATTATAAAGGAAGGAGGAGAGGATAAAGGAAAGGAGAAAGAACATGAATTAAAAGTAAAAGGATCCAGCATTTTTCTCATAGAATACTGAAGAGTTTCTTTCAAAAGAAAAAGTAATTACTGGAACATGATTTTGTTTCATTTTTGTTTTTATCTCAACTCAAAGTACAAACTATAAATAAGAGCCCATTATGCTAAGGAAACACAAAAAAGAGAGGGATGGAAGTAAGCCAGATTCTTATGAATAGTTTGGGGTTTGACTTAGTGTATTATAGTTGAACAAGAAGCAGAACCGAACTCTTATCACGATGCAAATGCAAAATGAGAATGATGTAGACGTCAATAATCCAAGTTGACAAAGAACAGTGGGTGCTATATCCAACTCTGTAATAATACCAGTAACCTTGGGAAGCCATTTTACAAAACCAAGTCTCAGTTCTACCGCAAAAAAACAGAACACGGTGCAGGTGAACACTATAAGTCCTACATTCCTGACTAGCTCTGAAAAGACAAAGCAAGGAAAACTGCTATAAAGTTCCCATTATGATCTCAGCCCTACCAGATCTTCAGTGGTGGCATTATTATTTTGCAAAGCCATGAAATCCTCTGTCCCTTGTTCCCACCAGGAAACTGCTAATTCAAAAGACTACAATCTAAACAAACATCGATTAAATGACTAATTTATGTGCCCAATACTGCCGAGAGTCATGGAAGATGAACAACAGAGTGAGCAGCAATTCCTGCTCTCAATGCTCTGACAGTACTCTCAGAAAAATAAGAAAATCCACGTAAAAATGGCAATTAATGAAGGACACTGTAAATAACCAACTTTCAAAATAGAGACGAATGCTGTAAAAGTTCGGAAAGGACACTGAAGTGTCTGGGTGGCTCAGTTGGTTAAGTGTTTGACTCTTGATCTTGGTTCAGGCCTTGATCTCAGGGTCATGAGTTTGAGCCCATGCCCGGCATGGAGCCTACATTTAAAAAAAAAGAAAAGAAAAGTTGGGAAAGGACAAGCACTGATGTGATGAGATCATTTTTCAAAGTATTAACCTGCACGTGTTCCTCCTGCCTTGTCGTTGGTACCCTCACTGCTGGTAGTCAGCCTTTCAAGTCTTTCTGACTTCATCCTTGATACCATTTTAACTTGCTGCTCTAGCTTCTCCTTATAAATCTGCTGAGAGGTCAGCATGCTAGAAAATCATACTATCACCCTGCTGACTTGGATCACTGACTTAGATAAATACTCCTTTGTTTTGGAATTTATCAAGTGCGAGAGTGGGTGTCTGCGCTCCAGCTGACCAGTGTGCTGAAGGGATGGGTCTCCCGGGAGATATGGAGAAAATGTGAAGGCACCAGCATGTGAATTTATAATCCATCCTCATTCTGTTTTGTCTGACCCCCATCGTTGCCTGACTTTAAAAGCGTATCAGTAAAAGATGATGAATAGCAGGAAGGGGCTTGTCAAATCTTCATGTTTCTCTCCAAACTCATTGCAAACTCTGAGATTCTCTCAAAGAGAATACTAACTTGTTCTGTTCTGACTGTGCCATCATTGATCATGAGGCTACTGTGTTCGAGGTCCTGCCGAAAAGCGGGAAAGGTTTGGAAATCTGTGTTCTCAAAGTGGCATATGTTCTCCTATTTCTGAACAGCGTATGTTCCTATAGCTGGGCACACTGTCATCTGCATTGCAGTCTACCTACTGAAAACTTGTGTTAATGGGAATAAAGCGCGGAACCTGGAAGTTAGAGAAAAGAACAGTGCCAAGTGGTATGGTTTACCTGGCATCCTCCAGACTGAGAGACACTAAATGTGAGGGACTCTTACACAGTCATTGGAAACAAAAACTCTGTCTATATAACAATACACAACTGAGTGTCACCCTCTTCTAGATGAAAAGGCCCCCATGACCCTTCACTTTATTCTGTTTTCATTCTATACTCACGAAAATTTGATGATAATGAAAGGTCTAACCTAACTAGGGAATTTGAACATTGCAGGTCATGGAAAAGAATATTCTTCATTCTGAATTAATATATTGACCTTCTTGCCCATTCATCAGGATCTTGTGAGTTTAGTTAACATGACCCGGCATCCCTTACTCTAGCCAACAACCTTTGTTAGAGGGCTCTAACAAAGACCAAATGCTGGACTGCAGATAAATTATACCAAAATACTGGCATGCAATGAGATCACTTAGTAACCAGTCATTCACCTATCCTCTCTTGATAAACCACACTCATTATCATCAACTTATGAAATGCTCTGTTTAAGTTTAAAATATATATATAATATGCACAAATTATAAATACACAGTTTGATAAAATTTCACAAATTGATTGCACCCGTGTAACCAGAATCCAGAAAGAGAAAACTATGATCACTTCAAAGTCCCCTCAACACCAAATCCCATTTCAGGATAACAAGAATTTTGACTTAACTACCATTGCTTAATTTTGTCTGCTTTTTTTTTTTTTTAAGATTTTATTTATTTGACAGAGACACAGCGAGAGAGGGAACACAAGCGGGAGGAGCAGGAGAGGGAGAAGCAGGCTTCCCACGGAGCAGGGAGCCTGATGCGGGGCTCGATCCCAGGACCCTGGGATCATGACCTGGGCCGAAGGCAGATGCTTAACGACTAAGCCATCCAGGCACCCCTTTTGTCTGCTTTTTAACTTCATAAAAATAGAATCATAAAGTATATGCTCCTTTGTGTCTAAATTATTCTCAATTACTTCACTCAAAATTATATTACTCTAATCATCCATATTGTCATATGCAAGTTTGTCTATTAACATTATTCAAACCATATATATAATATAGCATTGCATGAGTATACTACAGTTTATCCTTCTTTTGATAGACATCTATGACTTGTATTGTTTTCAATTTTCAAATATCATGAGCACTGATCCTGTGAATATTCTTGTCATGGCTTTCCTTGAGCATATGTAGACATTTCCGTTAGTGGAATTCCTGAGGCATCAGACACACCTACCAGCAAACACTTTTCCAAAGTGACTACACAAATTTACGCTCCCCCACCAGGAATATATAATAGTTGCAGTCACTCCACATCCTTGCCAACTTAATATTCTCCTTTAACTTTCAATAATATCTTTTTGCGTTTTTCTAGCCCACTGATTTCTTTAGATATTTTCAATTAAAAGGCACTTTATGGCATTAGTTTTGAAATTGGTCTTTAGTATATGAACTTTCTTGACATAATGCAGTGTGTAAAACAAAGGGTAAATATATCTGTTGAAATCATCACTGGCAAATGAAAAGTTACAATAATCATTTTCTAGCAATTTCAGCTATATTGTAAAATGGGAAAGCTAGAAACCTCATTTTCTTTAAAATGAAGGAAAGAAATTTTACTAGACTATGAAAAATACAATCATCTTTTCAAATGTATTTTTAATACCTTTGGATAGAAAAATATGAAGTTTCTAATGAAAATTAACTTACAGTTAACAGTGACTAAAAGATCACCTTCATTTTTAGAACACAGCTGCTGAAATGAGAAGCTTTTGAATCTGAAAATAAATGCTGGATGCAAGTATGCACAATACAGAAAGGGCAAAATACTACTTCTTCCATCTTACTAAGACTAAATAATGCATTTAAAATTAAATTCAGCTTTTATAGCTATGTTCCTATAAGTCTTAAGACAAAAGCAAAACCTACAGTTCCTGGAATTAATCTAACACAACTGTGACCCTGATGATCTGCAACTATTTGCACATTGAGGGTTTTTTTTTGACAAAACCCAGAATCACTACTAAATAGATATTACTTTAAGCATATACTGACAAAGACCACTAAGCTCCAGATATCAAGATAGGATCTGAAAATAATGCTTCTGCTTCACAAGAAAGAGAACATCCAGGAAACATGGAAAAAGGTATATTAGTGTCAATTTAATAGCTTTTTTGCTTTTCCTCTGTTTTCTGTAAAGTGGCCAAAACCATTTAACCTATTCTTCGCTACCACTGAGGTTGTATGAATGTATGCATTATGGCAAGATTAGAGAGGACGAATAATGCACTGCCATGTTAACTTTCAAAGGACATTTTAAGAAATATTTGCCCCCAGCAGAAGCAACCATTAATTTCACTGGCTCTTAAGTTGCCATAGTGGGTTTTAAGCAGGAAAACAAAACAATCTTTAATTTTGTAAAGACCGTGCTGGCTACAGTATGGTGTATAGAGCCCATGGAGAGGCTGGGGTGGGAGCAAACAGACACTCACTAGGCCGCTGCAGGTAACACAGGCGGATGACCGTGTTTGAGCAGCATGGTTGTGGGAAGGCGGCAAGTGGGGTCCCATTCAGAGTTTAGTGCAAAGATGAGCAAAGAGAAACCTCTGGCACATTGGATAGGAGGTATGAGAGTCTAAGAGCACTCAAGGAGGGCCCCACACTCTTTTTGACCAATTGCAACAACAGAAGGGGCCAGGGAGAGAAGGAAGGAGCCAAGCTGAGATGGAATAATGGAATTTTACTGAGGGCGTGTGAAGCCTGACATAACTTTTAAACATCTAAGTGAGGATTTCTAGAAGGCTGTGTATATATACAACCAGGGCTGGAGATGCACAATGAAAAGTCATTAGTGAATAGCTGATATTTACTGGATAACGTTGCCAGGAGACTCAATGTGGATGGAGAAGAGGAGAGACCCAAGGACCAAGCTCTGGGGCTTCACACCCTCAGAAGGGTGGTGAGATGAGGAGCCACCATGGGAAACAGCACGGAGAAGAAGCCACCGGAAGGTAGAGAGAGAAAACACAGTGAACCAGAAGTGTGGTGATCAAAGTCTCCAAAAGAAAGAGTACTCATCAGCGTCAGATCCTGCTAATCCATCGAGAAGAGGCTGAGGACTGACTTCTAGATTTAGCGAGCAGTCTCCCTGGAGTTTACACTGTGTTGAGAAGTCAACAGGAGCCAAGTTTGAGAAATACTGAGAGAACAAAAGGACTTGGACACAGTGAGTAAAGCCAACTCTTCTGACAAATTCTCCTGTAAAGAGAGACAGAGAAATGGGGCAGCGATTGGACACAGTGGAATCCAGAGCATTTTTATAAGATGGAAAAAAATAAAAAACACCACATTCATGCAGAAGGGAGAGGGGGTGGCTGGAGCCAATCTCTTCGGTGGTCCAAAAGGGATGGGATGGACCTGAAACGAGACCATGGACGCTTCCCCCAAAGTAATAAATCATCAGCTCTAGGCAAGGATGGAGAGAAGGTATGGGAGATTTGTGAGGAGAGAACAAAGTATCTGAACATCACCTAACAGAGGGAAAGAGTGAACCACCACCTAGGGAAACACAGGGATCACTAGTCAGCACGGAGAACCCCTCTGAGCTCAGTGATAGTTAATATAAGGTTAAGCGAGACTTTCTAGGTTTTCCCTTAATCCTGCCCAATGGCACAGAGGCAAACACAAGGTAGGCAAATATTTGGATTTAACCATGGTTAGTGTTGGACCTCGGTGGTTCAGACTCCTTATTTTTGTAATTCAGTCATGTATTCAAGATGAACCATACTGTACATTTCTCAAACTGCTCTTGTTCTTCATATGCAAGGGTTCCTATTAGGGGTACTCTGTCATACTTGGTGGCCATACACTGTACCCTGAAGCATATTGAGATTTCTTTTATTCTTAATGTTTTAAATATTTTTATTATATTATCATATTTTAGTTTCTCAACATGGTCTTATTTGTTTCTAAGCCAAAAAAAAAAAAAAAAGTACATAAACTTAAGAAAATGCATATTCCTTCCCTTCTTGATTGCTTTAACACAACCTAAAACACATGATGGGCACCTTATAAAGCTTATAAAATTTTGTTTTCAGGAGATTAAAATTCTTAACCCCAGTGAAACATATTTTCAAGTATTCATAAGGCCTACCAGATTGCTTTTGCTACTCCTTCCTTGCGCCAAGGCAATGGGTTAACAGGCAGCAGGGGTTGGCTACCTTGTCATTGGGGATGTCATGGGGAAAATTTGCTCAAATGTACTAAGACCCCAGACATTATCGGGTACTATCACTTCCATTCCTATGGGCAATTCTGATTTGAAACTCTTTCTCTCCTACCCAGGATGTATTAAAAATTAAAGTGCTCTATATCCTTGATTCTTAAGATCATTTTTCAGTTTTATTTTGAATTTGAAATCATAAAAATATGGAAACCAAGTTTCTTTGTAACCCTAGGCTTTGCTTAGAAGTGTGAAATCTACTTTAAATGGTTGAACTTAAAGATTTATAAATTATACTCCATTTATGAATAAAGAAGATTCCATGATAAATAAAAGCTTGAATCCAAATAGAAGCTAAGAAAGTACATTTATAAAAAGAAATACTGTATTCAGTATTTTCCTTCAGAGTATATTCCTTCATAATTTTTTTCCCTTTGTCTTCTGAAATTAAAAATTACAGAAACAGAATGAATTTGTCCCCAAACTCTCTTAGGCTGGAAACCATGACCCAGAGAAGTTATTTATCTTGGTAGATTTTCCAACTGCAATGAAAATCTATTCTCTAATTCAACAGAATCACATAATCTGGACTGGAGGAGACCACTCGATCTTCCACATTAAATCACTGTTAGACTCACTGCCTTCTTGCAAACATATTTAGCTTTGTTACTGTCCCTGCTAAGACTGTTGCACAAAGAACCAGTCACCATTAACCGGGAAGAAGCTGGCAAACGGACCAACACTGGTGAAATGTGAACACTTGTGGTTCTCAGCGCTCTGCAGCAGTCTGACCGTCTCGGCTTTGACAAGCCAGGCCACGACGTGGACTCACACGGAACAGGTATCATTGTAGCTGGGATGATCCACTCCTATACTTGAGTATTCGACTTTATAAAATTGATGCAAGCCTTTATATTCATCCTTAATTTCCCTGTATTAAGGACAGCAATTTTTCCAGCCTGTAAATATATTTTTAAATTTATGTGTGGTTGCATTCACAGATAAAATAAAAATTCTCTCTCTCTCTCATCTATCTTCCTCTAAGTGTTAGGAACAGCTAACAGTGCGATGAAATGCTTCCTGTGACTTCATGGGGCTTCCTATTTAATGGATTTCTCGTTCTTCATCCAAGTCATTAACTTAAAAATTTCCAAATGAAGCAGGTTCATAAAATAGCTCATGCATCAGTTTTTCTGGGAAGTACTCTCTGTCCTCCGAGGCTAAAAAAGCCCTTTGTGGGGTACCTGGGTGACTCAGTTGGTTAGGTGTCCCACTCTTGATTTCGGCTTAGGTCATGGTCTCAGGGTCATGGGACTGAGCTCTGCATTGGGCTCCACATTCAGCGGGGAGTCTGCATAGGATTCTCTCTCTGTCCTTCCCCCTCTGCCCCTCCCGTGCTTTCTGTCTCAAATAAATAATAAATCTTAAAAAAAAAAAAAAGTGCCCCACATTGTTGTTCCAACTGCCCAATGTGCTCAGGATTCAGCTCACAATCTGACACCAGCCCACATCGCTGGTCCTGTGACAGTCTTTCTCCCCCACAGACTGGTGAGTTCCTTGAGCACAAGAACCATGTCTGTCCATCTCAGCATCTCAGACACCAGGCACTATGCACGGCTCGACTAACTGCCGAGTCAATTCTTGCTGAGCTGTTGAACTGAACAAAAATGGGGCAGGTACAGAGAACTGTAACCCTATATCCATTTACTCAACAATAAATTCTGTGTTTCTCCAGCTTTCTCTTGAACCAACACTGTTGGACTAGTAAATCCGGCAACAAATTCATCAACGTTTGCTGCATTTAGTATATATTTTTCTCTTCATCGTAGCCACAGACTTTTTATGAGAAATATTCTTTCCAAAATCATTAGTTCTTTGCAAACCTCAGTCTAGTGGGGAGGCTCTTGCTTATGACTTTCCCTCCTCCTTGCCCTTCTTCTCCACCCTACTGACTACTGCTCACTCCTGTGTCTTTTTCAGGGAGAAGACCTGACCCTTGTTAGACAAGATTGAGCGCGCTGGCCAGGCATTTAGGTAAGAAACCTCATGTCCCTGTCATGACACATGGTCCCTGTCAAACTGATTTCAGTCCTATAGTCTCAGCTTCATGAGGGCAATCTCCATGTTAATCCTCCTGGTTTCTATGTCCCCAGTGCCTAAGATAAGATGGTGCCTCTCACAGAGAATATATTACCCGAATATAATTCTCCAAATGAATTACTGCTCCATACTATTTCATAAAGCATCACAGATATATTTCCTGAATAGCTAGTGACTCTAATTTAGAAGAAAAGTTCCTCAATGTTAAATTGGATACAAAAATCTTAGTTCATAAAAGGTTATATGCAGTTAAAATTACAAATGTTGTCTTATGTGTAGGTAAATGTATAGAATGTGACTACTCCTCATTTTTTTTCAATGTTTTATTTCAGTGTTTTCCCACATGAACCTATTGCCAAGCAAATAATGCACGCCCTTCTCTGATAATCTTATAATTTATCAGACTGATTTTCCTTAGGCTGTTAAACAAATAATGCATACAATTATGTCCTTGTTACTAATCATTACTGTTTAACACTTCTCTTTAAAGATTTATTTTATTTATTTATTTAAGAGAGAGGGAGAAAGAGGGAGAGAGAGAAAGAGCAGGGGGAGGGGCAGAAGAAGAGAGAGAGAGAGAATCTCAAGCAGACTCCATGCTGTGCACAGACCGGGATGTGGGGCTCGATCTCACAACTCTGAGATCATGACCTGAGCCAAAATCGAGAGTTGGACGCTTACCTGACTGAGCCACCCAGGCGCCCCTGTTTAACCTTTGTGGTAGTAAATTTGTCATTGACTATGTCAAACCTATCAACCCAATTAAAATCTCTTTGAGGGCAGAGTCCATGTTTGTTTGTTTGTTTTTAATCTTCATATATTACATACAGAACTTAGTCAACAGCCCAATGATTAGTTGAGGTAACTACCTAATTAAAGTTGAAACATCTATTTAAATTATATGCAGGTTATAATAAATGAAATTTTCATTCAGTGCATGTTAAATTTACTCCAGTCACTCCCTTGTTTCTAAGCTCTACCCATATCCTAGATTTTGCTGAATTCTACTTCAAATAAAATGATTGCTATTCTGAAAGCATTATATCCAACTACTTTCCCTCAAAATGGCAGACTAACACCATCCAAAAAAATTGATGAAACCCCTCACTTCTTCCTGCCATTACTGTGAGCATTTTATACTGTCCACTAAGATGACTGGTACTAACATAAGGGGAATTTCTGGTAGCAGTAACGTCTCTAGGACATGAATGTATTAATTATCTATAGGTTGGGTCTAGTTTCTACATCCTTGAAATATGTTAATATTTCTCTTCTGAAATAACAGGAGACAAATAGGTATGCAAAATAATGAGATAAAGTGAAAAATATGTTGTTAAATATACAAAGACATGTTTTTATAAGTTGGACAATGCACTAGTTACCACATGAACCTAGAAGATCCTAAAAACCAGAAACCCAAGGGCATGCTTTGTGCAGTCCTGGGAGTTTAAAAATGGGTTTCTGTCATGGAGTTCACAGCAAAGAACATTTTGTATTTATTAACTTGCTTTGTCCAGAAAAATAAACTGATTCCTTGTTCCCACCCTGCCTATCCTGCAGAGGTGTTTCTAGGCTTTAATCGTGGACGCAGGTCGTGTCTCCACGGCCCGGGCACCAGCACGCAGGCATGTATCTGGTACAAGCTGTTCCAGAGTTGGTTGTAACTGCACTGCAATGCACCCAAGGCGCTGGGAAGATGGTGATCTGGGAACATGCCTGGAATGGATGCTGCAAAAGTGGGTCACTGTGAACATAATCACTGCAGACTTCCACGGAGATTCCATGCGGTCTCCAACTTTATCCGAACAGGCCATCGTGTGAAATGGCCCCTCGTACATACTGAGGAAGCAGCACAAGTCTGTTCACCTAAACAAGGTGGCAGCTGGCAAATAAACAGAAGCCATAATTCTAAGTAATCTATCAGTACAGCATTCGTGGTAGTATTAGTAACCGTCGTATTATTTATTGAACGCACTGTATGTACCAGGTATTATTTTATTGAATATAGTCAATAATACTGTGAAGTAAGGATTGTTGTTAGTATTTTAGCAGGAGTATGGAAAGACCGGATGGTACTTAAAATCTCACAGCCTTGGGGCGCCTTGGGGGCTCAGTCAGGTAAGTGTGTGACTTGTGATTTTGGCTCAGGTCATGATCTCATGTGTCCTGGGATGAAATTCTGCGCTCAGTGCAGAGTCTGCTTCAGATTCTCTCTCCCTCTCCCCTACCCCTCCTCCCACTCGTTCTCTCTCGCAAATAAATAAATAAATCTTAAAAAAAAAAACCACACAGATATTAGAGGCTAAGAATATAAAGCTTGAGGGGCGCCTGGGTGGCTCAGTTGGTTAAGCGACTGCCTTCGGCTCAGGTCATGATCCCGGAGTCCCGGGATCGAGTCCCGCATCGGGCTCCCTGCTCGGCAGGGAGTCTGCTTCTCCCTCTGACCCTCCTCCCTCTCATGCTCTCTGTCTCTCATTCTCTCTGTCTCAAATTAAAAAAATAAATAAATAAATATAAAGCTTGAAATTCAAAAGGGAAATGTTAACTAAATCATATACCACCTTGTTTAGAATACTTTAAAATCCATTTGTTTGATGTAAAAGATGGTTTAGCTTTTATATCCATTCCTAATGGTTATAAAGTCAATAGCTAGATGATAAAGACAAATATACATAAATACATATATAAAATATATTTATATATCCATAGTGGATCTTAAATCTACATTTACCCAATCAGGATGTATAATATGGCAGGTTTACTTCACCAGAATCTTTGATTTTTCTATATTTCACTCTGCTCACTCTATTTTATTTAATCCTTTTTATCATGCAGATAGTAAAAATTAATCTGAGTTTTGTCCTTTTTTCATAAATGTGAAACTACCCAGAGCTGTGCTTAGTTTATCTATGTATTTACCATATAATTGAACCATGTGAGAAACCCTAAGCCAGGGAAGAAGCCTAAGGTCACCTAGATGCTTGATCCACAAATACTGCGAGATACAAATGTGTATTGTTTTAAGCCACTACAACTAGGAATATTTCATTACCCAGTAAGAGATCACTTATACAGTCCTGAAGCTTATTAAACATAGGTTCCATGTTACTCTGAGCTAGAAGATCCACTGACCAATGTTTAGCAAATGCAACTGTATGTGTATTCTGAGTTCCCTGAAAAAAACATTCCTTTCTTGAATTTTGTGAGCGTTCTATACACAGCCCTCACAGTATTCTGGAAGCTATAGCAGGCAACAGTCTACTGTAAAATCTCCCAAGATCATTTTAATCTATTTGGAGTTTTGCAGTGTTTTGAGATCAATTCCATGGGCTCAAACTTTGGTCACCTCTCCCATTGCTCTTCCACGTCTGACAATTCCTCCTTTTATCTGTCTTCTGCACAGTGACCCAAAGACCCCATTCTTCACACTTCCCCACACTTTACCTGCTTTCCAGTAAAATAACAACTGTGCAAAAACTCCCTCAGCTACCCACACCCTCTGCCTAAGTTTATTGCTTCTCCCATTTCCTCAAACTCCTTTAGCTCAGCTCAAAAGAGTCCATATGCCAAAGTGCCATGTTTTGGGGTGGCATGCCCAGAACCCCAACATCAAGGTGTCAAGGCAGGTCTGATTTCTGGTCTGTTCTTGTGTGCCTCCTTCTGTCTTATTGATTCTTAATTCATATGCCGGGAAGGGTAGCTGCCCAGAAACTGTTTCCGGGCATTCCTATAAGGCATTCCTTCTAACGTGAGTCACTTGGGGATATTTGCATCCACTTGCATTTAATGCTTATTTAAGTAAAATGAAGGCTGACACAGAGAGAGAGAAACAGAGAAGCAGAGAGGAGGAGGGAGAGAGAGAGGTGGGAAGGAGAAGGAGTTGGCGTCTATGCTAATTCTCAGCTTGGAGGGGTAATAGGAGCCAGTGGAGCAGTACATACAGAGTGGAGCTCGAGGAGATGGAGGAGGGTGGTTGTTCCAGAATTTGAAAGAATGGGATAACTCTGAAGAAGCCCGGGGAACCTCCTATGCATATTCCAATTCCCAGCAGCCCCATCTTCACTTCCCACTATGACCCGCATGACTCCCAGCTTGCACAAGTCACCTCTATGATTCCAGCATAGTCAGCATCCCTCACACCTTAACAGCAATTCCCACGTTAGCAGAAACACAGAGGGAACTTGAGAATGGGCCCTTTCTTATAATGGCCTTTTCAGTGGCTTACTGCCAGAAGAAATACACCATTCAGTGGTCCCCTCCTCGAGCATCCAGTGAGGGTCTGTGCAGAATGCTTTCATGCACATTGAGAAAAAACACAGGGATATGAAAGAAACAGTGTGCCCTGTTTGACCTTGAAATCTAGAAAGAGGCTATATTAAGCATATTTCTATTTCCGGTACTGCACTAGCATAACTGATTTTTGGACAAAGTCATACATTGTAGAAATGAAACACCTTTAAAAATCACCTAATCTTGCGTTCTGATTTTATACGTGCGAAGCTGGAAAACCTGCGATGTTCAATGGCTCAAGCGTGCAGGCCAGGAGTCTAGATAAAAAAGCAGCAGATCCAAGGAGCTGCACAATCTTGCAGGCTGTACAGTGCCCTACTCAGGAGCTTTCACTTTGGATAAGATGGGATTTAAATCCCAGCTCTGTTTGTCAATGTTCCTTCACCCTCTGAAAATCATTTCTGTCATGTGTGAACAGGTTCATGTCACTCTGCACTTCTTGAAGGTGTGACTTAAGTGAGATGATACGTGTAGAGCTTTTGATGCAGACTGACTCATTGCCAACATCAAACACACACAGATTGCCACCAGCTCCTAATATCACCTTCCTGACTTCCAGGTCAATGTTCTCAGGGAGGCACTGGGTCTCGTGATAAGCTTAAATGTTTTCTAGGCAATTATCTAGGTGATACATGAAAGGAATGGGTACATCTCTCTTACGGGTCTTCATCAAATTGTTAGCCAGTTCCATAAGCTCAACATCTTAGGGCTCCAACCACTGCCTCCCGCAGCGCTCCTGCCAAGCAAAAGCCACAACAGCTAACTAAATCTCAATGTATTGGAAATTCAAACTGAACTGGGTGTTTGAAATTCTGATTTGCTACATCTGGAAACTTGACCTCATGGTCTAAATCAGTCAAAGTAGATCTTCCAAAGTTCTGCCATTGCTGTATAAGCACAGACAACTTCAGTCAAGCACCAATTAAAGGGCCTATGTGGGTAAAACTCTGCCGTATTATCTCAGGTATATTTACTCAACAGTTCATTATTTGAGTAAATTTAGACACACCAAAACTTAGACCTCCGGGAGTAAGCATATCCCTTAGCTACAAATCTCACTTATCAATATCAGTAACTTCCTTGTGTGAAATGAAACGGTAGTGATTCACAAGGGAATTCTAGCTCAAAAAATCGTTTTATCCCCTTTCTTTAGCTGAAAGGGCAAATAAGAACTTTTAAAAATAAGAAGTTTAAGGCTCCCTGTTGAAAACAGGGAAGACTTTCCCTTCTCCCCTTTTCTTAGAGCATTTAGTTTTAATTGCAGTTTTCATTGTAAGTTCTTAGTCTCTTTGAAATGTAGGTAAATCTTTTTTTTTTTTTTTTAAGATTTATTTATTCATTTTAGAGAGTGAGAATGAGAGAGAGTACATGAGAGAGGGGGCGGTCAGAGGGAGAAGCAGGCTCCTCACCGAGCAGGGAGCCCGATGCGGGACTCGATCCCGGGACTCCAGGATCATGACCTGAGCCGAAGGCAGTCGCTTAACCAACTGAGCCACCCAGGCGCCCGTAGGTAAATCTTTTTTAAAGCTAATGTTTATGACCCACAAATGACTTTACCAAGGACCTAGCAACCATCTCCTCCAAATGCAGGAATCAAACAGATAATGCCATTCTTTCCCAGTTTCAGGGCGGGGGGTAGGGAAAACCTGTCTTCAGTCAGTGCCTCACTCAAAACTGCTTCCTGTCATAAAGATATAACAAGTTTATTTTTCCTTTGCATAAAGCCAATTAGCAAACACAGATGGTCACCTCAATTACCTGGTGAATTTAGGATGAACCATGTGTGACAAATGGTGCTGTCAAGTTCTCTTACTTGATTGCTAGTTACTGTTTATCTTGAGAACATGTAACAGGTTGTGTCTCATTGTTTTATAAAATGCTGAGATGTCTTCTGTCTTTGCAATCTTTTAGTGGATCACCTGTGATGCACACCGCAGTCGGGCTTAAGGTTTATTCAATAATAAAATTCTTTTCTTTCTTTTCTACTTTAGCAGAGAGGTTTTCTAGTTGAGAGGATATTTTGTACTAAATTCTATTTGCTCACATTATTTAAATCCAGGTCATGGTGAGTGCCAACAGGTTGCTCTGGTTTATTGTATTTATTTTTGGTACAAAAGCTGAAGGGAATACAGCCTGTGAAATTCATTTTTTAAATGAATAAATCAAAAGGAGTTTTTCAAAAATTAATGCTAATTTTCTGTGCAGCCTAGTCTCTGTCTATAGCTTAATATTCTGCCCTTTTACTTTTCATCTTCGTTTTGGAATATCTTCACCTTGCAAAAAAAAAAAGAAAGGTACAATATAAAGTACATTTTCCTCAACAAGCAACCCTTGTTTCTATAAAGACAAGAAAAAGTCATTATCTGCAATGAGGAAAATGAAAAAAACATCACTTATTTAAATTTCTGGACATTTAGAAAGAAAGTTGT
The DNA here is from genome assembly GCF_011800145.1 of Mirounga leonina. Lineage (NCBI taxonomy): Eukaryota > Metazoa > Chordata > Mammalia > Carnivora > Phocidae > Mirounga > Mirounga leonina. The sequence continues at coordinate 14,411,167 of NW_023270380.1, read as the reverse complement.
TTTTATTTACCAAAGTTTTTCTTTTTTTTTTTTTTGGTAAAAGATTTTATTTATTTATTTGAGAGAGAGAGAATGAGAGAGAGAGACACATGAGAGGGGACAGGGTCAGAGGGCGAAGCAGACTCCCTGCTGAGCAGGGAGCCCGATGCGGGACTTGATCCAGGGACTCCAGGATCATGACCTGAGCCGAAGGCAGTCACTTAACCAACTGAGCCACCCATGCGCCCCTAAAGTTTTTCATTTTAATCTTTGCTTTACATTCTATTTCACATATAAAGCAAGCACAATCTTGTTGATAGAGGCTATGTAAATAATAACTATCGATATTCTTTTTTTTTTTAAGATTTTATTTATTTATTTGACAGAGAGACAGCGAGAGAGGGAACACAGTAGGGGGAGAGGGAGAGGGAGAAGCAGGCTTCCCGCCAAGCAGGGAGCCCGATGCAGGGCTCGATCCCAGGACCCTGGGATCATGACCTGAGCCGAAGGCAGATGCTTAACCATCTGAGCCACCCAGTTAACTTTTCTTTCAAGGGAAGTTTATCAAACTATTTATATATATGCTATATATAAAATCATATATATGATCTATATCTCAAACTAAATATATATATTTCTTCTCCTAGAAATGAACGCTATGTGATTTTGCTCATTAACCTTTCATTTTATAAAAGGGTGAAATCAATAATCTATTTATTCAGCCAATCGAAAGGCAATTTCAAACAATTTCATGTGAGATTTTTATAGCTTTTTTTTCATCCTACAAATTCTAACAAAAAATAATATCTTTTCAATTGCTAGACAAGTATAAAATGTTAAACCTTGGCAGCCTTTCAAATACATGAAATAAAATCTCCTACCTACAGGTGAATAATCGTCTTACTAAAAATACTGCTTTCTTCAAAACCATGAGGCAGTTTTTAAGGCAGTGGATTACTGGCATGCTCTAAATCTGGACATGAATGAGCTTCTGTTTTTAAATATTCTGCAATGCTGACCTGAGAATCATGACCATTTCAAGTCTTGTTATAAGTCTATTATTGGCCACTGACACAGAAATAATGATAGAACTTTTTATTTATTCATGTTACTAAGGACTGTGTCCAAAGATACCCGAAGGGCTGAACAAATAAAAAATGAAATAATCAAACCAACTATTGGCTGTCCTCAAATAATCTGTTGAGGATTCATAAAAATCTTTTTATGAATAGGCTTAATTTCTCCTTTAAAGGATAGGTAATTTCTGTGAGCCTTTTTATAATAAAAACAATAATATTAATATTAAGCCCACTGTCTATGGTCAACTGGGAAATCCAAACTATATATGCTCCAGATAGTACATACCTTGAAGTCCTTTTCTTAACATAAATGTTAACTTTGAAACAGAGTAATACATTCAACTGGCAATTCAAACAACCAAAGTAAAGAGATAATGTTTTTAGAATGAGAAACACCAGTATAGCGCCTCAAAGATGGACACTTTTATATACTTCTGATTCTGTTATATAACCTTGTATCTCCTTCTCTTCTCTACTTTTTAAGTTAGTTTTCATTCCTTTATAGGCCAACCTAGTAAAATTAAAGAATATATTTTAAATGTTATTTTGCTATCTAGCTTAGGCAAAATCACTTCTAGCTCTTCATTATGTAAAATAGTATTTTTATTACTTTCTCCAAAAGCCACTGTATGATCCCCAGTTTCTATCAATTTTACCTTTATTTTTCACAGTGTTAAGGCTGACAACATATGCATTTCTTTGTAAACAAAAATATATGCCACATATTTTGAGTAGAAATTGATTTGAAAGCTTAAAACTAATAAACAGGTTTCATTAACATAGCTATAGTAATTTATTGATCAGTTAAGTATCAAAGTGTTTGTTAGCACTGTTTGATCTTTTCTAAGGGTCTATGTTCAGGAAAGCTATGCTCTTTGAAGGAAATTGCTCTTGGGTAAAAAGCCAAGTGGATCTTATTTTCTACAACTTATCAGTTGATCATTCTATGTTTTATTTTCTTCTCACTTGGATCATGACTTGACTGCACATTTTCCCTCCTCCCTTGTCTCCATTGACCTTTCATTTTTTTCCTTGCTGACAAAAAAAAAAAAAAAAGTTATCAAATTCTTGACATTATCATATCCTTTAATGTACCTATTGCCCCAAGTCTGTCTTTTTTCCAATCTTTTGATTATAGTTGATCAGCTATATACTATAATCCCCTAATAAGCTGATGATTTCCATTTACTTCACTGCTGAATCCGAGCCACTACATCCTACAATCTATTGCTTTCAACCTTGCATTTCTGGAATTCATCCTTGGGTTACATCCTCAGAAAATATGTATGAGAGTTACATATTCTGAATCCTTGAGGTTCTTTGTTATGACTTCACATTTGATTGATATTTTTTATAAATAAATGATTTTAGTCTTAAAAGTATTTTTTCATGGACCTCTGAAGGACTTTCCAACACTAAATTCTGGCATCCTGTGTTGGGGGCTATCTTTTCTTCCTGGGTGATTTTTTTCCCCAAGTTTTTCAGAATTATTTTGTTTCTCCTTAGAGTTTGAAAACTTTATCATACTGGGTCTAGAACTGGATTTTTTAAAACTCCCTTCTCAATCTAAAATTGCATGCCCTTCTTCAGATCTAGGAAATGCTTTATTTATTTGAGTCCGTCTTCTCTTTCATTTTCTTTGTTCTCTCTTTCAGGATCTCCTGCTGGGAAAGTCATACCTCCAGGGCAGACCTCTTGAATTTCTCTCTTTGTCTCATAATCTTCAACTCTTTGTGTTTTACATTAATGTTCCAGAAAGTTCCCTGAACTTTAGATTTCAATTTATGTAGCTGAAAAAACAAAATTCAACCAGGTGACTTTGAAGATCTTATTGGTTTAATTAAATAGTTCACAAATCAGGCAGCATCCCATGTAGCAAGTGCAGGGGTGCTAGAAGGAGCTGTACAGAACAGGAGGTTTTTACAGGAAGGAGGGTGGGGCAAGAAAGTTACTGGCAAAAAAGAAGGATTGTTCCAGGCAAGTTCACTTTCCCCTAGGTGGGGGAATATCAGGGAGTGTTTCATGTAGATGACCTCACCTTCCTTTGGAGTCAATGGAGAGAGCCTATGGGGTGCATTACTTCCTTGGCATTGATGAGAAACTTTCTAACTGACCTGTTAAGACTCCATTTCTGGAGGAGACTGAACCTGCCATCAGATCAGGGACTGAGCCCCAGTTTGCCGACTCAGACTAAGTGATGTCATTTTGGGCCTGTGGTTTTCTTTTTAATATAATAAGTGTTTAAACATTAGCAACTGTATTTTTAACAGTCAACAGACACTATGTGTTATTTGATTATTCCTTTTTCTTAGCATATTATGCTTTTTTATGAATACAGTATCTTCTTGAATAATTCTAAGGGTAGGAAATAATTTATTTTTTCTCTTCTCTATCTTGCATTATATGTTCTCTAAGGTAAGTTATTTTGTTTAAATTCCATCTTTTTCAACTGCCTAAAGATCCTAAATTGTTTTCATGCTCAAAAGTGAAACAAACAGGGCGCCTGGGTGGCTCAGTTGGTTAAGCGACTGCCTTCGGCTCAGGTCATGATCCTGGAGTCCCGGGATTGAGTCCCGCATCGGGCTCCCTGCTCGGCAGGGAGTCTGCTTCTCCCTCTGACCCTCCTCCCTCTCATGCTCTCTGTCTCTCATTCTCTCTGTCTCAAATAAATAAATAAAATCTTAAAAAAAAAAAAAAGTGAAACAAACAAAAAAGATGATTCAAGATATCTGTGTTTCATTCCGGAGCTGTATGTGGTACACCTCTTCCCTGACTGAAAATGCTAAAGGGAATTTCCAAGTACAATGGGAGGGGTCTATGACTGGGAGGCCTGCCTCAGGTGAAGAATCAGAAAGCCAGCTGAGGGGAGCCTGGGTGGCTCAGTCGGTGAAGTGTCAGATTCTTGATCATGGCTCAGGTTGTGATATCAGGGTTCTGGGATGGAGTGATGTGTTGGGCTCCACACTCAAGTGGGGAGTCTGCTTGATATTTTCTCTCTCTCTCCCCCTTTGTCCCTCCCCTTGCTCTCTCACTCTCTTTCTCTAAAATAAAAATTAATAAATAAATCTTAAAAAAAAAAAAAAAGGCCAAGCCAGCTGAAAAGTCCATCCCCTACAACCTCAGGCATCACTACAGAAGCTCTTTATTCTGGAGTACCAACATCCAACCTAACATCCCTAGCTCTTCTATCATAGTTATTTAGTGAGAAAACCCTGTTACTTTTAGTTTGTCTCTGTTCTTGTTATGTTGTTTTTAAGGTAATGTAAAGGTCAGGCTGCATGAAAAAGGAGGGAAAGAGAAAATGGATAAAATGGCTGCTGAATGTACAACCATTCTGCACACAGAGGTCCACTTTCTCTCCCTGTTTGGAGTCACACTTCTCATTTCTGCTCTTTGAATGGATTTACACCAAGCCTAGATCTTTCTGGGATTTCTGAACAGATAGGCTCCCGCGCAGCATCTTCACATACTTTCCTTGATTTCATCTACAAACTTGTCATCACATGATATTCGGATTTCAGAAAATGTGTTGACATCATTCTCCAGCATCGAACTTCCTTCTTTCTCTTTATCAGAATTCTGTATTCATTCCATGGGGGCCTTCAATGCATGACCTCAATCTTCTCCCTTTAGAAAACTAACACCTGAATAGCCAATGTTGATGTGTTACAGTGGGACCATTCAACCAGGTACACAAGCCAAAATGGCCCAACTAACATTTTGTTAACACTGTTACTGGAATATGTAAATAGGCAAGAGGTCCCATATAGAATTAACTCCAAAAATTGAATTGTTCCTCAGAGGTTATTAATTCATGTATTCATTCAATAAATACTTTGAGCACCTGCTATTATATAACAGATTTTGTTTAAAATGTTAGCGAGAGCAATGCCAAAAGAGACAAAAACTTCAATCAAATAACACTGAATTAACATAACTATGAAGGCCATCTGAAATGGGAAAAAAATCACATAAGCACAGCTTATGGGGTACATAGAGAAAGACAGAAATTGACCTTGGTTTCTTCCTAACAAAGTCTGCAGGAGGAAAAAATTCTAGGGTTGTTTATATACAAATACACACAAATCTTCAAGTAGTCAGGCTGATCCTTCACTCTCTAAGAGGAGCTCTGGCAAGGTAACCAGGCTCCCTGAGCACAGGCTGCTACTCACCATACCAACAGAATTCTACACTTTAGAAAGAAAACCGTATCATGTTTCCCTGCTGAGCTCCACAGTCTGCACTGAGACAGATATGGGCAGAGTCTGGTTCTACCACTTTAAAATGTCTATAACTTAATATGAGGATATTATTTAATTTCACTGCACTGAGTTCTGCTCCTTAGGCCTGGGAACCCACATTATGCTATTTCTCACACAAACCTGAAGGTTTGCTTTATTTGTCCCTTTTCAGTTAGAAAAAAAAGACAAGTCCAAATGAATTTTCATGAAAATGATGTCATAAAAGGTCACTATTTAGAGAAACATTTCTCAATTTATCCAAAAGCTACCTCTTGAATTAGTAGTGTCATTGAAATCTTGTGTGTACAGCTCAGGAAAGTGTACTTTCCCACCTGCTTAATAAGTAACTTCACATGGGATCATCAGGGAAAAAAGGTCTCCCCATAGTGGCAAGAAGTCTGTACGAATATGATCTGAAAAGCAAGACTTTACAGAAAGAAAGATAATTTTGTGCAAGACTGTTGAATCACAGACCTATACCTCTGAAACAAATAATACAACATATGGAAGAAAGGAAGAAGAAGAAGAAAGAAGAAGGAAGAAGAAGGAAGAAGAAGGAAGAAGAAGGAAGGAGGAGGAGGAGGAGGAGGGGAAAAATGAAGGGTGAGAAATCAGAGGGGGAGATGAACCATGAGAGACTATGGACTCTGAGAAATAAACTGAGGGTTCTAGAGGGGAGGGGGGGATGGATTAGCCCAGTGATGGGTATTAAAGAGGGCACATTCTGCATGGAGCACTGGGTGTTATACACAAACAATGAATCATGGAACACTACATCAAAAACTAATGATGTGATGTATGGTGATTACCATAACAATAAAAAATTAAAAAAAAAGAAAGATAGTTTTGCATCAGAGAAGACTGTAAGGTTGTGTTTGGTCACCAACCAAAAAAATTCTCAATGAATTATACGACAGGTGCATTGTAGGTCATTTGGACATCTGCTCCATACTGTCTTCACTCCAAGATACAGTCAGTCAAAACAGACTCTATCAGAAATATTTCTAATCATCCAGTCAGAAGGGATAGGGGAACCTGGGACCATGTGCTGACTCTCAAAGTTTCTCCCCAAAAGTGACACATGTTGCCCAAATTCTTATTCCATAGGCCAAAGTCACTTAGCCAAGATTAATATTAACAGGGATGAAGTATAATTTTTCCCCAGAGAATAAAAGCAAATATTTGTGAATAATAATACAGTCTGCTGCAGTAGATACAATGAAAGTTTCCTATAGGCATACCTCAGCTTCCCTGTGTACATCCTATTTTCTAGATGCATTATGTATTTTATCCTTACAATAATCCTGTGGAACAGACAGCTATTGTTATCCCCGCTTTCAACATAAGGAAGCTGATTCAAAAGAACAAAGTGAGCAAAGACAAAATTCCTCCAACTCAGAGTTACCTGAAACTAGCTTGAGTTCATTGAATCATACTGTGTACCCTGTTAGTGAAAATACTTAAACAAAAGCAGAATGACTACTCTGTGGGAGTGTGAAAGAAAGAGAATATCTATAAATTCTGTGAATAACTAGGCAACATAACCTTTACAATTCCTTTTCACCCTGAGATTCTATGATTCTGCAAGTTGCCCAAGGTGATACAGCTAGTTAGAGGCTATTAAAGGCAAAATGTGTCTTCTGAAGAAGTGACCTCATTCACAGGAAAAGGAAAAGAGACTCCAATGTGATTTAACAATCTAGTATTCCAGTACCATTACTGTGAAACTCCAATGTTGAAAAAGTTTTATCACAGATCACTTCTCAATCAGCATGCAGAAAGAATCTGTTCATTTGGTGACTGAAATGCTATGGATTATTACTGGTATCATATCAAATTTTCCAAATACCCTGGAGATTGCTGTCTTAACATGGTTATGAATAAAATATAGGCAACAGCACTTCTACTATTCCCCAGAGGTAAACATTTTCTTGACTTGCATAACAAATAAACAAATGTTCTAATGAAAAGTGAAAACAAGTACATCCTAAGTCATTGTTTAAAATAAGACTGCCTTCAAACTGATGAGCTATATGAGGTCTGACATTCTAAATATATATTAAGGAATTTTATAAAGAGATGATTCACATAGTGTTGACTATCCTTTCTTACCATATGTCCCTTACGGTTTTATAGCTTTAATAACTCAAAAGTGCTGTAATTCTAATATGGTTACTTCACACAGTGATTTGAATTTTTACCATTTGTCAAGTGTAAATATAATAATGAAATACAGGAAGTAAACCTAATAATTAAGTCAGTATACTTTTAAAAAATCCATCAGCTTAATTTAATGATTCATAAATCAGTGCAATAAAAATGAAAAGAGTAAAATGTATTTGCTTATTTTAAATGCATTTATTCATTCATTATTCATATTAGAAGCCAGGGATTAAAGGCTTTGGAACTAAACAAATTAGCAGTTTGCTTACATCTTGTAAATAAATAAAATAGCGTTCTCACCTTCTGGTACAACTAAAGATTTGTCAATTCAAGAACTACAGATCTGAAAAACTCACCAGAAGCACATCCAGGGCAGCTCGTCCATGAAATTTTAAGACATCATGTGGCACCTCAGTATAATCAGATGAAATTCCTTTCAAGCTGGCTATTAGCCAGTAACTCAGCAAATAGCCTTCTTCAAACCTAGATGATCCCAAACATTTATAATGTATTTGAGGGAAGAAGCACTTCTAGAATAGTGTAATGAGGACTTCTGAAAATCTGTTCCTCTATTAAAGCAATGACACATTGGAAAAAATGTCTCCAAAACAACTTTTTCATAACTCTTAAAATTAACTAAAGACTTACAATAATTAAAGAGGCATCTATTCAAGAAAAAGGACTTAATTCCATGAAGAACAGTTAACTTTATGGCATTTTAGCTATACTTAGTCCTTTTTCCTTCTCCCCCGATCTGTGGTAGCTTTGAAAGTAAACAGACATATAACTATCAAAGCTGTAAAATTAAGCATTCCAGCAAACACAGTAAGGGGGAGAAAAAGATTAAAACTCTTGGGAAAAAAACCCTATTTTCCAGAGAATTCTCATTATTTTACATGTGTGGAAGTTCCCTGAAAAGCTTCATTCTCAGGGATTATCTTTATCTGAACTGAATCAGCACTGACTCTCTGCAAATAAGTCTACCCCAGCATTTGTCATAAAGAATCAGTGGTAATTGTTTAACACTGCAACTGCCGAGGTAGTGATATCAGTTGGGGTGAACAAATGGCTGATCAAGAAAGTTAAAAGAAAAAGTAAAGAAATGTGTGGTCCATAAGGTGCTGTGAAGAACTCTGACATATTCCTAGGGATCAAAAAGATCATACAATGAGCATAAAATGTGCATGCTGAGGAAAGACCTAAAAGGGCTGTTATCCACTTCTGATAGACCTGAAGGACCTGCACAAGCAGAAAGTGAATGCACAGAGTTGTAAACAGCCTGCTAAAATATTGAAAGTATGCCCCAATCACACATACAGGACCCCCTGACAAAGGCTAGGAGACTTGCCAATTCAAATTAATTGAGAAAAGCTCTGTCTAAGCATTACCTGATGACAATGCAAACCAGTCAGAGATTTTAGTAGCTGTGTACAACAAAGAATACAGACTTTATAGAATTACTTCAGAAAATTAAAAAAGAAAAAAGCAACAGTAAAAACAAAAAGCAGAAAGCAAGAACAAACAAAAAGCAACAATAGTCCTAGGGCAGGTTTCTGACTTTCAAAGCTGATAAACAATAATATTGAATTCTCCAGTTTTCAGTAAAATATTATGAGATGCATAAAAAGGAAACATGATTCATACTCATAAGAAAAAAAGCAGTCAAAAAAAGCCCAGAGGTAAGACCTATCAGATAAAGACTTTCAATTTAAATTATGGATTTGAAGTAAGTATGTTCAAGTAATAAAGAAACCATATCTAAGTAATTAAAGGAAAAGTATGAGGACAACTTACCAAATAGAAAATATCAAGAAAGATATAGAAATTATAATATAAAAGAGAACAAAGTAGAAATTCTAAAAAATATAGTACTAAAATACACAACTCATTCGGAGGTTCAACACCATATCTGAATTGGCAGAAGAAAGAAACAATGACCTTCAATATAAGTCAATTAATGTCCAATTAGAGGAAAGAGAGAAAGAATCATGGACGCCATCAAACAATGGAATACACATCATTTTTATCCCAAGAGGAGAGGACTGACAGGGCAGAAAGAATGTATGAGAAAATGATTGAAACCTTTCCAAATTTGATTAAAAACATTAATCTGGGGCACCTGGGTGGCTCAGTCATTGGGCGTCTGCCTTCAGCTCGGGTCATGCTCCCAGGGTCCTGGGATCGAGCCCCGCATCGGGCTCCCTGCACCGCAGGGAGGCCTGCTTCCCCCTCTCCTACTCCCCCTGCTTGTGTTCCCGCTCTCGCTATGTCTGCCTCTGTCAAATAAATAAATAAAATCTTAAAAAACAAACAAAAAAAAATCTGCACATGCAAGAATGACAAAGAACTCCAAGCAGGATAAACTCAAATACACCCATATCAGCACACTCATAGTTAACAAGTCAGAAGTTAAGAAAAATAGAATCTCAAGCAGCAAGAGAAAAGGAAGTCAACATGTACAAGAAATTCTCAACAAAGAAAATAACCGACTTCTTGTTAGAAACCATGGAAGCCAGAAGACAGCGAGATGATAAAGGCAAATTACTCCTAGACAAAGATAGTCAATCTAAAATTCTATACCTAGCACAACTATCCTTCAAAACCAATATTGACTGCTTTTTTTCTTATGAGTATGAATCATATTTCCAGATAGACAAAAGCAGAGAAAATTTGTCACAGCAAACCTGCCCTATAAGAAATACCAAAAGGAGGGGCACCTGAGTGACTCAGTGGGTTACACCTCTGCCTTTGGCTCAGGTCATGATTCCAGGGTCCTAGGCTGGAGCCCCACATCAGGTTCCCTGCTCAGCAGGGGATCTGCTAGACCCTCTCCCTCTGCCCCTCCTCCTGCTTGTGTTCTCTCTCTTTCTCTCTCTCTCAAATAAATAAATAAATAAATTTTTAAAAAAGAAGTATTAAAAGGAATCCTTTAGGAAAGAAACTAGAAAGTAACCTAATTCCATGGAAAGAAATAAAGAGTACCAATCTTTTAAATAGATACATAAATATGAAAACAGTATAAATGTGTTTTTGTTTGTAATTCTATCTTCTTACATCAGTTTTAAAAGACAACTGTACAAAGAAATTATAAAACAGTGTTGATAGTCTTATAATATATAGACATAACTTATATGATAAAAATAGAAAAGAGTAGAGCAAGAACAAGCTAATATTGGGGCAGTTTTGGTGTATTACTTAAATTGGTGTTATTCTAAAACAGATAACTTTAAATTAAGATATTAATTTTAATCCTAAGGTAACCACTAAGAAAGCAATTCAAAAATAGAGTAAAAAAAAAAAAGGAATTAAAATGGTAAAATACAGTATATCTATTTAATAAAAAAGAAAGCTTAAATTGAGAAATGGAGGAATAAAAAAGTCATGACAGAGGAAACAAATAGCAAAATGATATATATCCCAACTTATCAGTAATATATTAAACATAAAAAGATAAAACACTTCAAAAAAAAGTCAGCAGTTGTCAGAATATATAAAATAACATGACTAGACTGAAAGGCATCCAGACTGGAAAGAAAAAAGTAAAACTATATTCATAGTTGCAGAGATGATATAATCTTATATATGAAAAATCCTAAGGAATTCATATGAACACACACACACACACAAAGACACACACACACACATTGTTCTTTAAAGAATTCCATCAAGAAGGTGAAAAGACAACCTATAGAATGGAAGAAAATATCTGTAGATCATATATCTCATAAATGATGTTTATCTATAATATATAAAAAACATAACTCAAAAATAAAAAGACCTAATCAAAAATTGGGCAAATGTTAGTAAGTGACTAAAATAAGACTGCAGAACACAAAATTAATATATAAAAGTCAATCACTTTCCTATATACCGGAAATGAAAAAGTAGAATTTAAAATTTAAAAACACAGTATCATTTACATTTGCACTCCAAAAATGAAATACAATAAAAAAAGACAAAAACTACAAAACAGATGAATGAAATCAAAGAACTAAATATAGAGAGACATACTCCATGTTCATAGATAAGAAGACTCAATGTTGTCAAGATGTCAGTTTTTCCTAATTTGATTATAGATTCAACAATATCCCAATCATAGCCTCAATAAGTTTTCATAGATATTGACAAATTGATTCTGAAGTTTGTATCTAGAGACAAAAAGCCCTAAGAGCCAACTCAATATTGAAGGAGAAGAAGGAAATTGGAAGACTAACGCTACTCAGCTTCAAGACTTGATGCAGTAATCAAGACAGTGTGGTATTGGCAAAAGAACAGACATACAGATCGATGGAAGAAAATAGAGAGCCCAGAAGCAGGCCCACATAAATATAGTGATCTTTGACAAAGAAGCAAATGTGATACAACGGAGCAAAAATAGTCTTCAACAAATGGAACAACTGGACATCCACATGCAAAAATTAATCTAGACACAGACTATGCACAACTCACAAAAAATAAGTCAAAATGGATCACGGCCTTAATGTAAAATCGCAGAACTCATAGAACATAAGAAAACAGACATTCCAGAATATGGTAATGGCTTTTTAGACACTACATCGAAGGCATGATGAATGAAAGAATTAATTGCTAAACTGGATTTCATTAAAATTAAAAATTTCTGCTCAGCAAAAAAACAATGTCAAGACAATGAGAAGACATGCCACAGGCGAGGAGAAAATATTTGCAAAAGACATCCGATAAAGGAAAGTTATCTAAAATATACAAAGAACTCTTAAACCTCAACAATAAGAACACAATCTGATTTAAATATGGACCAAAGACCTTAACAGACACCTCACCAAGATTTACAGATGCAAAATAAGCATATGAAAAGATGCTCAACATCCTAGGTCATCAGGGAAATGCAACAAAGAAGCACCAGTACATACCTATTAGAATGACCCAAATCTGGAACACTGACAACACCAAATGCTAACAAGGATACAGAGCAATGGAACTCTCATGCATTGCTGGTGGGAAAACAAAACAGTACAACCACTCTGGAAAAGAGTTTGGCAGTTTTGTATAAAATTACACATACTCTTTACCATATGATCCACCAATTGCATTCCTTGATATATACCCAATAGACTTGAAAAGTTATGCCCACACAAAAACCTGAATACAGATGTTTAGACCAGCTTTACTCATAAATGCTAATATTTGGAAGCAACCAAGATGTCCTCAAGGAGGTGAATGAATCAACAAACTATGGCATATCCAGACAAAGGAATATTATTCAGCCCTTTAAAAAAAATAAAGAGCTGTCAAGCCATTAAAATACATGAAAAAAACTTGCATGCATACTACTAAGTGGAAGAAATCAACCCAAAAAAGCCACACACTTACTGTAAGATTACAATTATATCACATTCTGGAAAAGGCAAAACTATGGAGATAGTAAAAAGGACCAGTGGTTGCCAGGGGTTGGATGGAGGGATGAACTGGCAGAGCACCAAGGATTTTTAGGACAGTGAAAATACTGTATACAAAATCATAATGATGTCTACATGTCCTGATACATTTCTCCAAACGTACAACATCAAGAGCCCAGAAACAGACTGTAAACCAATGTAAACTATGGATATGGGCCAATATGATGTGTCAATGTAGGCTCATTGACTGTGACAAAGGTACCACTCTGGAGGGGGATGTTGATAAAGAGGGGAGGCTATGAAAGTGTAGGAGCAGGGGCATATGGGAAATCTGTCTCCTCCTCCTACATTTTGCTGGGCACCTAAAACTACTCTAAAAAAAATAAAGTCTTAATTTTTAAAATAGAGTGAGTGATTTGAACATACATTTCTTCAAAGAAGATATATAAATGGCCAATAAACACATGAAAATATGTCGTTAGGAAAATGCAAATCAAAATCACAGCATGCCACTTCACACTTACTAGGAGAGCAATAATGAAAAAGAGAAAAAAGGAAAATATGAGTGTTCGTGAGGATAAAAATTTGAAACTTCATGTACTGCTGGGGGGACAGTAAGATAGAGTAGCTGCTATAAATATACTGCAGATGATTTTTAAAAATAAATTTTAAAAAGTATAAAAGCACTAGTAACATTATTCTTTTATTGATACGTAACTGACAGAAAATATCCTATTAGTTTTAGGATATCATCATACTGATTTGATATTTTTACTTTATGAAATGATCCCCACAATAATTCTAGTTACCCTCTTTCACCAAAGTTACTGCAATATTATTGACTATATTCCCTATGCTGTACACTACATCCCCATGACTTATTTCCTTTATATATGGAAGTTTGTATCTCTTAAACTCCCTCACCTATTTCGTCTACCCCTCAACCTCCCTCACCTTCAGTAACCAAGAGCACTAGCAAAATTATTAAACAGTGTTTAAAAATATTAAATACAAAGGATAAATTTTAGAATATGCACTATGCTTCTTTGAATTAACAGCAACATGAAATAAAAATGAAATATATTTCAGTTATCAGATCACCATAAATTTCAAAGATCAATAAAATAGTGTCAGTAATCATTTACACATATAAATAAATTCGGCTCTTTGGAAGTTAACTGAATCTATTTTGCAAAATGTAAAATACTGGGGAGGCTGGGTGGCTCAGTTGGTTAAGCGACTGCCTTCGGCTCAGATCATGATCCTGGAGTCCCGGGATTGAGTGCCGCGTCGGGCTCCCTGCTCAGCAGGAAGTCTGCTTCTCCCTCTGACCCTCCCCCCTCTCATGTGCTCTCTCTCTCTCTCATTCTCTCTCTTTCAAATAAATAAATAAATAATCTTTTAAAAAATGTGAAATACTTATGACCTTTGATCTAGCAATTCTATATGTAGGCTCTTATCCTATAGAAATACTCACATATAGATACATATCAGAGATACACACAAATATCACGGCAGTGTTGTTTGAAATAGAAAAACTAGACTTAACCTAGAGTCTCACTGAAAAGGGACATCTAAAATATTAACTACTGTGTAAGCAGTAAAAGTAGAATGGCATAGGAGTATACATACAGGCATAGAAGTATCCTTAAAGCATATCATAAAATATGCTCTTCTCAAACTCAGCCCCACACTTTTCATCCATCCCCTCCTTGTTTCACTGCTTCCTTTCTTTTGATATATTTGTCTTGACACAGAATCACCCCTAACAGGAGGTAGGGCTCCAGAACCATGACCAGGAGATCAGCTCAAAATTTTAAGACTCTGCAACCATTTCTTATTTTAGGCAATTTTAGCATAAAATTTAAAATTCTTCCTGAAGTTTTTTTCCCCACAAGATCATGTGCTTATGATTTTACAGGCTTCTTGTCAAATAACCAAATTATACATTTATTTTTCATATATATTTCAAGTAAAATAAAAATTCAAATAAAAATCAATACACACCATATATACACACATCATATATATTTATATACTATATTTATATTTATTACTATATTATGTTTTTGTACTGTATTTATATTCTCTATATATACACACACAATATAAAATAACACATTCCTATTATTAGCAATATAATAACATACATTCCCATGGTGGAAAAGACTATGATAAACAGAAATTTTCCCTTTTTACTCTATGGATTTCTGCATATTATTTTCACATGGAAATTACTTCGTGTGTGTGTGTTTAGTAGAAAACTCCAGGTGCAATTTTGTGTCCAGTTTCAAAACTAATGATTTATACAAAAGGCTAGTACTAAAACAGAAGGAAGGAGAAAGGATTCACAGGTAGGAGGAGAAAGGCGAAGTTCCAGATTCGTCAATGTTTAGAAAGCTCAATATTAAGAACCAAAGGGACAGCTATTACTTTACCATGTATTGGCATTATGTTAAATTACTCTAGAAAACTTTTAACTTGAATTATTTATCTTAATCCTCACAACATATACTAAGAGCTATTATCACTTCCAAATTAAGGAATGGAACTTTGAAGGAAGTAAATAATTGAGGTTCATACTGTTGGTTAAGGGTTAGTGTCATTATTCAAATCCTGCTTTTCTGGCTCTAGGGAGCTTTTAAACGCTAAGTAAAATTAACATATTTGACAACTTGGCATGGGAAAAAAATACCAAACATCTGTATGCAGAAAATCCAGCTGTGAATCCCAGATTTTCCACATAGACCCTGAGGGCTCATTAATTTCTAACCTCAGGTTTCTTGACTCATAAAGGAGTGAAATATGAAATTAAGTATGAGAGTGTCTATTCGAGAAGACACATCTGGCTGGCTTAACACACAGGCTATGAAGAATCAGTGATTTAACACAATAAAAGTGTATTTCTCATTCTCAAAAACCTAAAATGGAGTCTTTGAATGGTAGGCACGTCTCTTCTAGGTTCCAGTTAGAGACTCAGTCACTCTACCCCATGGCTCTGTCATCCTCAGCCCACGGCTCACAACAGAACCCTGCGGTTCATCTCCACTCTAGATAGACTAAAAGCTGTTCAGAATAATGCTAATTTCTATTTGTGACACATTTTCCAAAGGCACCACCTCGACTTGCTAAAAATTATATAAAAATTTTAATATTCCTCAGAAAAAGAAGAGAATTATTTGCAACGTTTTACATCAAACATATACAAGGTGCTGTTTTTCATCCATGTTCTCGTGTATGTATCAACGGAGAGATGCAGACATCAAAGCAGCCCCCTGGACTCTCCTCACCAAATAACGGGGAACTGCAAAACGTGCACGGTCCCATTTATCAGCACTTTCATAGTTCCATCAGACACTCCTGCATTTATTTTAGGATTTCCTTTGCTGTATCAAATTGGATGCTGAATTAAAATTTTCTAAAGAGTTAAGTCTGAATTATTCCTCAATTAACTTGTCAAATTACTGAAATCTGAATTATGCCATCAAGGAATACTATTCAAGTGAACAACCACCTTTTTGAAGCATTAGCTGTCTGTTCTTTCTAGCATGACAGATACAGCTACTGGGGCATCCAACTTTTGATACTATTAACTTACAGTCTAATCAACAGGAAAATCTAGAATTCTGTCCATTATGACAAAGAACTTGATGATGCATGTTTGAGAAATGACAACATCGTGCAAGGATGTAGCGATTTGGTTAAACATCCCAAGTTCTTTGTAACTATCAGATCCACACCTCCAGGGATAGTAATATTACCTCTACTCTTCCAGGAAAATGGATTTTTATTTCTACTGTTGAATTTGCTAATTTGCTTCTTCCTTTCTTAGGAACTTTGCACTGGTTATTTTCTGCCTGGAAAAATTTACCTGAATCTTCTGCATTCTTTTATTCTTTAGGCTCGAGGTCTTTCTCTTTTTATGCAATAACTTTATTTTAGAGCAGTTTTAAATTTATTAAAAAAATGCACAGATAGTACAGAATGTACCAAAATGTCATACAATTTTAATCAAAAGTATGCAGCCTCCTCAGACCAGCTTCAATTTGTCTATGATACAATTTGTCCATGATACAATTAATCATGGTATTAGTCTGTTGTTTAAGGGGAATATAAGCTCAATTGAGCCAAATATGAATCTGGGTCATGTAAGCATTCATGACTACTGATTGGATTTGGGGAAAATTTGCAAAAGGAGAATATTGAATGAGCACAAGTTGGTCTTATTAAATCCTTTTGTAGAATGCCCATAGCTATTTCTTAGCTTTTGAAGACATTTCATATTTTTACAATTTATAGGGTAGTTTGAAGGTAATCTCAATGAAACATTTACATAAATCAATATATAAAGAGCGATTCAGAGTTACAGAGTATAAATAATCAAGGTTTTTGAATCTCGCAATTGTATTACATGACATTAACAATTTAAAATAGAAGAAAAAATTGAAAAGATCTCATCATATGAGGAATTTTACTTTGAACATGAATGAAAAAATTATAACTTTGATTAGTAATTGTTTAATATTAAACCAAAAGCACCAGACAAAAAGACCAGGCTCTGCAAAGCCAAGACTACAAAATTAAACCAATTTATACATTTCTATGTGTTTTCTGATACACAGTCAAACATCATTGGCAAGAACTGAGAAAGAAAGAAGAGATTTGAAAATATGATTACATGTTCAGCTTGGCCAGGTAGAAATTATACAGTACTGTAATTCATAATATTCAGATTGTGGGGTTTGGGCATTAACTTGAATCTCTGACTCCATTTGTCAAATGTAGACTAAAGTGTCCATCTGTACCACATGAGTAGTAGGTGAAAAACAGAGAAAATAGATATGCATACGTTTTGCAAATGTCAGAATACTATGCAGTAGTCAGCAATAAAGGTAGTGAGCCTACCTGGTCTGGCCTACACCCTCACAAAAGAATTCTAAATTCTTCTATGAATATTTGCTGGAATTTTCTGCATTTAGGAAAATCTTTAAATACAGCTCTTAATTCAGCTCAAGTCCAAGGGTTAAATTCCACCGTTGCCTGTAACCTGGCTTTTGGGAGTGATGACTCTCTAGAGGCACTGACATTTGGGGGTTTTAGGAGATTGCTGGTTAAAGATATAGGACCTGGACAGGGGAAAAAGAGGGAAAAGTTTCCTGAGGTGCAAGATAGAGATCAGGGGAGAAAGTTGGGGGGAGGAGAGAGAGTTATGTACAGACGGGCAGCTGGAGGACAAGGTTGGGAAGGGTTCATTAGGAAAAGAGTCTAGTTTGCTAACTGCTCATTAACGTTGGGCAAAGCATCTTTTACTAAAAGAATTTTTTATTCAGGGTTTCATTTCAATGAAAACTGCTGCCCAACTGGTCCTGAGAAATCTTATTCCTTTATTTTTTTGAGGGTACTTGTCAGGTGCACAATTTTGTTCAAGTCCCATGTTCCCCAGAATGGCCACTGAAGGTCTCAATCATCCTTAGTGAAGTTATGCCATTTAGGAAGGTAAGTGCTAGAGTTAGTGTTGTATGTATAAGCAGCAGCAGTTTTTCCTGGAAGAGGACAGGATTTACACATAGAAGACCCCACGAGAGCTGGTAACCACAGAAAGGAATATAATGCTTGTACCCCTGTGTCTCGGGTCCTCCGTCTTATGGATGGCCTCTCTGAACATGGACCCGACAATCTCCATTTTGCCTAGCAGGCAAAAAAACAGAGAGAACACTCTCTGGGTCAGAGCCAAAATCTCAAAACAAAAGCTCAAGAAGGAAGGAGAACCTCGTCTGGTTTTACTGATGACTCACCAATTTGTCCCGAAGGACCAGGTTCAGGGAGAACAGCAAACTCACCAGTCTGTGAGGCTGAGAGGGCCTCCGCCCACGTTCTCTCTTGTATTCTTCCTACTACAAGCACTCTTAAACTCTTAAACAGCACAACACAAAACTAACACAAAACATAGCAAAAGGGATGAAAAGGAATGCCCGATTCCACCAAAAAGTCCAGACAAAGGGGAACCGATCACAAAACCAGATACCAAACCGCAAATCTGATAGCAGTTGGCCGATAAAGGAACTGATCACAAAGAAAGAGCAGCTCAGAGCCACTGCTGACTTACCACTTTGGAGCAGACAGCAAGCTGCTAGCCACAGGGCACCGGGGATCTCTGTGGCTCCCACGCCTGGCAGGACACGGGCTCCGAGAGAGAGCAGTGAGGAACCTCCAGAAAACTGTGAAAATTAACAAATTCACATCACTAAGTCAGTGAGTGACCGAATCAATACATTGTCCACACACATCAAGAGATTCGGTACAGCCATCTGGGATTAGAAGTGGAGCCTGATTTTCAGTAATTCAATAAACTAGGCCATACTGAAAACCTCTCTCAAAAAATTCATAGGGATTTAGATGCCGAATGAAAAGTACCAGTGGTTTTTTATTTTTAAAAGTTAACGACTGGATATGCAAGAAACAAACAAAAACCTTCATGTACCAGAATTAGAGTATAATGAGAGATAGAGCAATCGGTAGGTGAGTGAATATTTCCGCAGCTGTGAAAGAATTCTGGATTCAGCCAAAGTCAGGGGGTTAGATTTTAACACCCACCTCCCTAAGGAGTGAGACACCAGGCCTCACTCAGACCCACGGAACGCTGGGAGTTAGAGCTTAAACTGCTGTGGAAAAAATCAAGACCACTTGAAGGGATACAATTCTAGTTAAAGAAAGAATAAGTAAATAACTTGACACACTGACCCAGAAAGTATACATTTAATGTTCATCTTGGACTTGAGTAGGAAAAAAAAAAATACAACTATCTTATGGAAAATTGAAACCATACTTCACAGAGTTTGGAGTCCACATTTCCCATTTATTATAAAGAAAAAAGAAGTCAAAAATTATTTTAAAGACTTGTCCCAAACAAGCAATGCCCTCTGACAAAATCAAATTTAAAACTGTTCTGGAGTGACAGTTCAAAAACAAGCCAAAAGGATTTTATGAACAAATAAAAATCAATGTGTCCTTAAAAATGACCTCACAGAGTAAAATCTACAGCACATAAGGAAACAATACATCATGAGTAAGAGTCAGAAGATTCTACAATTTCGGGAATTAGAATACTCAAAAAAAAAAAAAAAGATAACAGAACAATCCGCATCAGCCTATTAAACAAGTATGTGTGAAATTATCAGCTATATACACTTTAAAAGTATAGAACTCACAAGGATAAAAGAGAAAAAATAACACAGTTTTTTTTAAGATTTTATTTATTTATTTATTTGACAGGGAGAGAGACAGTGAGAGAGGGAACACAAGCAGGGGAAGTGGGAGAGGGAGAAGCAGACTCTCCCCCGGGCAGGGAGCCCGATGTGAGGCTCAATCCCAGGACCCTTGGATCATGACCTGAGCCGAAGGCAGATGCTTAATGACTGAGCCACCCAGGCGCCCACAAACACATGCTTTTAAAGAACTTACAGACATGGAAGGTGAAAATCTTGAAATCCAGAATGCAGTGCAAACAACCACAACTAATGACAAAAATGAATGAGCCCGGTGATATCTATATTGTAAAAGATTGAGTTGGAACAGCAGAGGAATCAGTAAGTTGAAGATTTTAACAACAAAAATCATTAAATGACCAAAGAAGTAAAATTTTATCCACGATCCTATTTTTGTAAAACACTGGTAATTACAACAAAAACAACAATAAATAAAACCATGTGTGAGTGTGTGTGTGTGTGTGTGTGAATGGAAAAAGTATTGAAGAATAAACTTTAAATTGTTAACTGAGGGAAGAGAGGATATATGTCAATAATAGATACAAAATAATTGAGATAAAAAGTATATGTAATTTTTTTTTAAGATTTTATTTATTTATTTGAGACAGAGAGAATGAGAGACAGAGAGCATGAGAGGGAGGAGGGTCAGAGGGAGAAGCAGACTCCCTGCTGAGCAGGGAGCCCGATGTGGGACTCGATCCCAGGACCCTGGGATCATGACCTGAGCCGAAGGCAGACGCTTAACCAACTGAGCCACCCAGGCGCCCAAAAGTATATGTAATTTTTAAAGAGACACATATAAAAAGAAGAGGGCCCGTGTTTTTAATGGAGTCACCTCAGAGTGGTTTCAAATGATCTGTACCATTGTATAGCAGGGTAAAAGGTTTTATACT
Organism: Mirounga leonina; assembly: GCF_011800145.1. NCBI lineage: Eukaryota > Metazoa > Chordata > Mammalia > Carnivora > Phocidae > Mirounga > Mirounga leonina. The sequence goes on along the minus strand of NW_023270380.1, from coordinate 14,390,172 downwards.
GAGCATGGACCACTTACAATTACACAATTTAAAAGGGCTATTTGATAATGAAAAAAACCTGATTTCCCCTCATTATTATTCCATCCCTTGCCATCCACCAAGCTTTTAAATCTTTTTTTTTTTTTTTTAAGATTTTATTTATTTATTTGACAATGAGAGCGAGCACAAGCAGGGGGAGTGGCAGGCGGAGGGAGAGGGAGAAGCAGGTTTCCCGCTGAGCAGGGAGCCCAATGTGGGACTCGATCCCAGGACCCTGGGATCATGACCTGAGCCGAAGGCAGTTGCTTAACCAACTGAGCC